>NW_020956051.1:46277-264322 GCF_003031625.1 Empidonax traillii
ATTCTAACCTTTTAAACTCCTTACCAGAACTACATGTTCACTCAGTCTAGTCTCCCTGCTTCTTCTCTTTTTGCTGCTACAACTAAAATATCGTTCTCTCACAGTCAGCAAGGGAAATTAGGGAAGTCCCTAGAATTAGTAAGAAACCTCTATAGATTAAACTTTCCTCCTGTACAATTCAACTTGCATGGCTGATGACTGTACTTGATCAGGTTGGGATGGAGTTAGCATCCATCAGAAGAGCTCATATGGTGTTTTGAATTTGTGCCTGAAATAACATTGGTAACACAGCAATGTTTTGGCTGTCGTTGAACAGTACTTGTACAACAACAAGGCTTTCTCTTCTTCCAACTTCTGCCCCTTTTCTCCTCCCTCCAAGAAGTAGGATGGAGGGGATGGCTATGAGGTTGAGAGACACAGATGGGACAGCTGGCCCCAGCTGGTCAAAGGGTTATTCCCTACCACATTAATACCATATTCAGCGGCAAAAACTGGGGCAGAGGAAGAAGGAGGGGTTTTCCAAGGGGCCTGTTCCCAGAGACTAGGCATCAGTTTGCTTGTGGGATGTTGTGAGTCATTGCCTGTGCATCACTTGGTCCTGCCCCTTCCTTCCTTCACCTAAAAAATGGGCTTTATCCTGATGCACCCATTTTCTCACTTTCATTCTTCCTGTTCTCTCCTGCAACCCTGGGACAACAGCTGAGTGGTTGCTAAGCTGCTGGTCCAGGTGAACCCAACACAGTGTCTCATAGTATCTTCAGTGCAGGAAGTTTGTGACCACAACACAACCCCCAGCTGGTTTCTTTGCTCTAATGACAATATTACATTAACCATTAGGAAAAACTCAAGCTTTAGAAAGCCTTACATTCTCACATTCTGTTCCCATTACTGTTAACCAACAAGCTATGTGAGACTTGGTGAATCAGAACCACAGAAGGATTGAGACTGGAAGGGACTCAAAGTCATCATGCCCAAACCCCGTCAAAAGACCTATTCTCAACTGTTTTCACAGCCCTCAAGTACCAGCCAAATTGCAGTACAGCAGAAAAACTCTACATTTCAGAAATCTAGTAATTAGTAAATGTAATGTACTGCCACCACTTTGAATGTACTGCCACCAATTAGGATTACTCTCTGAAAAACTGCAGAATCTCCTTCGGCTGATTTACTATCAGTTTTCATAAAGCTATGCTGTACATTCAAGAGCTCTGTTAAATATGCTCTTACTGAATCTACTGATTATAACAGTGAATAATTTTTGGCAATACACAGTCTGTGTTTTTTTAGTTATCAAAAGTATTACATGTGTGTTTCATCATCTTTACAATGGTATTTAGTGTAACATTGCACTTTAAAAAAATAAAAGCTTTAACTGAGTCTATTGATCTTGTCTTGAATAATATGCACCTTGAAAACATGAATTGGTGAATCTTTAACAGTACATTACACTTTTTCTAGGATTAGTAAGCACAACCACATTGCAAAATAATTTGACAATTTCTCTTGTTTTGGAGCGTGATCTTTGTTACTTTTGTCAATATTCACTATTATTGCTTTGATAGTATTTAAAACCTCTTATTTCAATTTTTCCTTGCAGTTCTAAATGTAATTGTATCACATTCCAACGTCTTCTCCATATGAAAGTGTTTTGATCAGTTATAACTGCCTTGATTTACTTTTTTAAGGACATTTTTATCAGTATTCAGGTCTTTTTACCTGACGTGCTCTATACTGGAAATTCAAGGTAAAGATGTAGGGTATTCTACTGCATTTACTTCTTTGCTTATTAGTTCATAACCTTATCTAAGCAGACACACAGATATGAGCAAGGGTGATACATGTCTGGTTTTGGCTTTTTCAGTTACACTGTTTACTGTCATGCTGGCATGCTGAGAGCATTTAAGTGACTTTCCATAAAACAAAAACTCAAAGTTCACTTCTTGACTGAAGACTCAGAGTCACTAGGAAACTAGTTAAAACTCGTTTATACTCAGATAATGTTTTCTGAAGGTAAAATTGTGTCTAGACTTCATTTTCAAACTAAAAATCAGCAATTATAGTTGTATGAATTTTAAACTCTTCATTTTCTGTTACTATGTCTTATTCCAGAAACAAAGCTGAAAAAACAATCTCAAATGTACAAAGAAGGTTCATCTCGGTAGACACTATTTACTTTTTTCCCTTGAATGTGACAGATGAAGATACAAATGACAGACTCCCTTTCTCTACTGGCAACAGAAATCTGTTTTTCACCTTCAAGACACATAAAATAAATCCTGTCACTATGAACCTTCATTTATATAACCACTTCTTATCTGTCAGTAGGGTGCTTATTGCAGATCAGGAGTTTGACAGATTTCTCGTGTTTATAACCTCATTTCCTAACACGGCATCATCTCAAGTTAAAAGCCAGCTACGCACTGTCAATGTTTGTTTAACAGTCACTGCCAAAGTGTCACTGCTACTAATTTAGCAGGTGGATGAAAATCATACTCAGAAGCCCATGCAGGCTGGAGTGCTTCCTGATGGGACTTCCACTTAGCCAAGAAAAGCTGCAAAGCAGTCTTTAGTATTAGTTAATGGGCCAGTAACGAGGATTCCCAGTTGCGTTTTCCACTAAGCAGCAGAGAGCAGATTTGGGAACATTTAGGTGCTTACTGCTTCACTGCTCATTGTGATAGGAACAAAGAACTTCTAACAACTCACAAGTTCATCTGACAGTGCTGCCCACAGCGTAGGGCATTGCCACACACTAATTCACTTCTTGCCTGCAAAGACAAATTAAAATAAAAACCTGATATCTCCATATAAAAAGTAAGAGGGAAAATAAAAACATTAAGGCCTATTCTGAGGATTAATTTGTCATTTGTATTGCAAAGCACTTCAAACTCCTCAAATCAAAAGCCTGACAGAAATGCTAAGTATTATTCCCTCATGTGTTAAGTTACAGATAAGCTTCTATTCTTATATTTCTATTCCTCACAGTAGCTTGTAAGCCTCTTTAGTAGTGTATTAAACTATCCAACTAATATTCATCATATGCTGTTCTGGGCTTCGTTTGTTAACCAGGGACAGACGTTACACAGTGCTTCATTCTGTTTCTCGCTTTAAAAGGAATCAATTATCCTATTAATTCTGTAACAAGAATTTAATTAAAAGGTAACTAAGGAGAACAAGAAGTTTGCAGGTAAGGTATTTTCTACACTTTTTCTATTACTGCATATTTTATTTAATGCTTAAGTAAACAAGAAAAAAGAGGCTGTTTCATATAAAAAATAACTAATAAGAACAGCAGCCCTTATGTTCTGATATGCACCAAAAAAACCCTCAGTTCATTTGAAAATGACTGTATGACACACCAAACTACTCCATGATAACAAGCTATGTTTTACTCATTTGTCAGGCATACCTCTTAAAGAGTAACGTACAGCTAAAACTATGATTTTACTGAAAAACTGGAGATACCAGAATGTTTTACTGTTAGTTTTCAAAAATCTTGCCCATATAGTTACCCAAATCTAATAAATAGCATTAATGTAACCTCGAACTATCCAAAGTAGATCAGTTTTAGATTCATTCACTCAACTCCAGCTTTCATCAAAAGTAAAAAAAACTGGCATGCAAGAAAACACTATTTCCTTATAAAACTGAGGGGTCTGGATAATTTTTTTTTAATTATTATTTTTTATTTCCCCTCCCAAGCAAGCTAGGATTTGAGTATGTTCGGTAGACATTTAAATATTTTTTCCCTGAAAAAATCTGTCTTGAAAGCATCAAATAAGATATTGTTGAACTGCTCTGTCCTCCAGCTCTTAGTTACTAGTGGGCAAACCAACGATACATTCTCAGTAGCTACACTAGTAGAAAAAAAAGAAAATATAGCACTGAAGTGTAGCATTATGAGATTGAGCACAGATTACATTAATGTTTAAGATGTTCTATTTTCAACTTATTTCAGTTGCCATTTAGGTCTTAATACATACACACACAAGATGGAAATCTTAAATGAACTGTCCAACTCATCCAGTTACAAACAAACGAGCAGTCTAAAGAACGAGCTACAGAGCCTGTATCTTACAACTTAGCAACTGTTACCAAGATCTGCAGTTCAGAAAAAAAAATGAAGCCTACAGGTTGTCACTCAAATCCACTGCATTTCTCCCAAGTTGTCTTCTTCAAACACTCAACAAAAAAGTCAAATGCACCCTTTTAATCTCTGTGATGGACAAATCAGTGATTTGTCCAATGTTCTGGGTTTTCTTTTCCTAAGGAGAGTCACTGTTAGCTAATTTTCAAAGAACCAAATCACATCATTACCAAAACATCCATTAAAAGAGAAACATCTCACATCATAAGGTAATGTGGAAGAATTCAAGTTATTGTTCATTACTGACATTAACCAGAAAGAAAGCTGAAACATTTTCACTTAAAACAGAAAAGCACTGAAGTTTTGTACAAGAAAATAATGTATTTCTTTGATCTTATGCAGAATTAGTAGCAGCCTCTGAAGATCATGCACAGTTTGACTAACATCATACAAGGGAAAGAAAAAAGAAAGTAATTCATGGAATTACTACTCTTATGAAGAATAGTGGTATACATAGACTCATCCCACTCAGTGTAATTTTTTTTCCCTTGGTCTACTTACGACTTGCTACGGTTTCCAAGAACTCCCAAGCTGAACAGCGTGAACAGTTAGGCTCCCGCAACTGCATGATACAATCATGCTTTTGTTCTCTATTTTTTTCCTACTGATCTTTGAAAAGTTAAGGTTTGCTTCTATTTAGATTATAAATTTTTAATGGCATAGACTGTATCTCCTACTTGTTTGTTAGGTACCTGGCTCTCCATAGCCATGTGGCCAGTAAAGTTCCCAATCTCAGCAGGGTAACGCAAATAAAAATGTGTTATGAAGTACGGCACAGCTAAATGAAGTGATTAACATCAAGGTGACTCAAGCTGCTGTTTCAGAGCACAATTAAAATCCACAAAAATGAAGTAAGATGAATTTAAAGAACCTGTTTACTTTCACACATTTTGAACTTCAGTCTCACCTTATATGCTTCTAAATTTTACTCTACTGTTAAAGTCAGCAAGTAAGAGTTTTGGCCACTCTGTTAAATGGAAAGCATCAGTATATCCAGGCCTATCCAGGATGTCTTTAAGACAAAAACCAAAGAGGAACAACATATAAAAAAAAGTAACAACCCTCCAGAAATTTCTCCCCCTTGCAGAATGAGTCTACATTCATCCCACAATCCTGTTTCTTTAATTTTCTTTCTCAAGAAAAGAGCTAAAAAACCCCCTCAAACAAAAACAAAACAAAAAATAACAAAAAACCCAAACAAACAAACACAAGAAAACAGTGAGCCATGCATTATTAGTAAATCTGGGACCATTACCAACATAATTAAGTGGCTAACAACAGTAAGTAAAAACACAAAACAGTCATAAAAGCTATTAGAGTTTCTCAGTTAATGAAAAACTTACTAGAGCTGGATGTGGTCTCTGATTTCAACAAGTGTAGAGCACTTTGAGCTTTCCAAAATGCTGGGTACTGGCATTAAATACTTTACTCATCCTCATGCTATCAGCTTTTGACAAAAGCCAGCCCAGCCCAGATCATATCAAATCCTTACCCATGTGTCACTAATTGTCAACTGTAAGAATTTTTCTCCCGTTCACCTGCCCCACATGAGTTTTTCCTTTCCACTCTTCTAGTCTCTCCAGCATCCAGTTAAAGACGCTGAAGTACTCCACTGCTAAAGCTCATTACTGTGGCCGTAGTGAAACTGCACTTTCAGAAGTCAGGCAACCTGTTCATTCAACAGTATCTACATAGATTAATCAGATACACAGTTGCTGCATGGATCAAGGGCTAAGTCTGCATCATTAACACTATCGTCAGAGAAGTATCTTCAGCCTAATAGTCTGGAATTAGAACAAAAGGATGGGATTGTTTCCCAGCAGCTGAAAACACTTACACAGTGGTCAAAAGCAGGTGATACTAATTTGTGACCTTTCCCCTCGCACCCCCCCTCTTTTAACATTTTTATTAAAAGATGTTAAAACTTGCAGGACGTGATGCGCCATTATCAAATTTGCAAGTGACACAATTTTGGGGTGGGAAAAGGAAATCCCACCTGAGAATCAGGGCTGTAATTTGCAGAGGCCAAAACAGTCTGGAGAACAGGCCAAAAGGAACTTCATGACATTTAGTGGGGACAAATGCAAAATCCATAACCCCTGGTGATGGTGCAGACTGGGAAGTTGCTCTGTAAGGAAAGCGCTGGGATATTGCTGCACAGGTAGTTGTGCACATAACTGGGCAGAACTACAGGACACAGCTCATCCATCAGAGGATGGCATAACCCTCCTGTTTTCAGTGCTCATGACACCACATCTCAATGCTCCATCCAGTTCTGGGCCTCCCAGTACAGAAAAGGTATCAATAAACTGATGTGAGTCCATTGGGAGGTGCGGCCCAAGCTGGGCATGGCTGGAGAAGTTGTGCTGTGAGAAGAGGCTGAGGCTGAGCTGGCTCAACCTGAGGGGAGATGGCTCCAGGGATGCCGGCAGCAGTCCCTGCTACCTGTGGGAAGGTGGTCAAGAAGAGAGAGAGACACAAAGAGAATCAGCTGGACCAAACCAGAGAGGATCAGGTGGTGCACAAGGAAACAGCTTTCCCCTGGGGCCAGGGAGGCAGAGGTGTGCACCCAGGGAGACTGAACCAGCTCCTTCCTGGGGCATTTCAGCACTGAGGGGGCACAGATCAAAGACCCTCTCATACCCACAGACCAAGTTATCCTGCAATCCAACTGAATTCAGTGTGGATTGCACATTTATACCTACCTTTTACAGGGCATGTATATTGACTTGCTTCTCACAATCAACAACTAGGACACAACTCAAATTTCAGCCCAAGATAGTGGCCATTTAAAACATCTGGATGAGAATTGTGAATTGTTAAAGCCTTTTCCCACCCTTCAGAAATATTTCAAGGTATTTTCTGTATTGCATGAAATATATCTATAAATTCATGATTTCTGCCCATTTCACGTTTACATCTACTTATCTTGGTCACAATTGATCAAATAGCTTTCCCTAGGCTGCATTTGATTTCAGAAAAAAAGTACTGTAAGAAATATTTATTCCTGTAGCCCTCCAATTATCTCCAGGAAACATGGGCCCACTTGTAGCAAATTTTCTGAGGTGAAAATTTCTTATTGTAAATTAGTCATCACATCTCCCTGTACAAACAGAAAATGTGTATCAGTTATTTTCCTTCAGCAATTTTATCACAGCGTTTGAAACTGATATTGCAAGCCTAAACATTACTATTCTTTGAGTGGCATTCGTGTTTTTCTCTTGAAACATTTATTTGATTACCCAGCCTGTGGATCCTGACACAGTCAGTGTCAGGATCCCCAAATACAGTTCCCCAAATACAAGACACTTGCACCTTACACCTTTTGCTTAATTCCACTACCACAGTATATACATGTTACAGAACAGTGACTGGATTTGTAAATTAGCTTTCCAGTTCACATAAACACATCTGCAAAAAAAGTAGTAACACACTTCCCCCATGTCCGACAGATAACTACTAGTACCTATAATTTCCTTCAGTAAAGCTGGAGTAAGGATGACAGCTTGGAAATGATGCCTTTTTACTGCAAAGTACACCTATGACATGAATCCTTTTGTGGAAAGATATAGTTTAATAGCAAACTTTAAAAGCTAGACAAATCTGCTCTTATGTACAAAAATTTATTTAACCCTTAGGTAGTATCTCTTCCAGTGCTATACACAGCATATTAGTTCTTTACATAATATTTTTCTTACATATCCAAATGTTCCTCAGCAAGAAGCAGTTATAAATGATATAGCAAATTATAATACTTTTAATAGTTCATCAGCTTCATGTGAATTTGAGAACATCTGTCACAGGCTTAAGGAGAATATCTGTACTTGTGTTTTCATGACAGGCAAAAGAAATCAGATGCTCAGTTGTAAAAGAAAATGAATGGAAAACCATAAAACCATGATGAGATAAAAACAGCCATGAGGGATACTAGCGGTCTGTTCCAAACACCTCCTGGCAGTAGAGGATATAGAAGAAAAAGAAAGTATTCAGCTAAGAGGCATGAAAATATTTTCCTTAATGGAAAGACTGAAAAAATAGCTCTGTTTATTTGCAAATGGGCAAAAAGAGAAGAAGACAAAAATAAAGCCACACAAAAAGTAAGGGTTGCTCCTGAACATTTTTGTAAAAGACAAAAGGAGAAAATGAAGTATGAAAACATGAGGTTTGTTACTGAAAAGGCAAACACTCAAGAATCCTTGCCAGAAAATACAGCGACAACCTAACAGGATACTGAAGGATGTGAGAGAGCAGATGGTCATAGTGGCCCAAACCTCATAGTGCATTTCCTAAGCTGTTAACAAAAAGTACTTTAAATGCCTTACAGTTTTCACACTGTAAAATGGAACAAATGGAATATAATTTCAGTTTGCGCTATCTGTAACACAACTAATGGCATGATGACTTTCGAGCACTGTAGTGTTATCAGGAAAGACCTTCCACCCCATGCACCCAGTAAAGACTTATTATAGAATCATAGAACTGTTTCGGTTGGAAAAAAACTCTAAGGTCATCGAGTCCAACCATTAACTCAGCACTGCCAAGGCCACCAATAAAACGTCCTTAAGCACCACATCTAAGCATCTTTTAATTACCTCCAGGGACAGTGACTCAACCACTTCCCTGGGCAGCCCGCTCCAGTGTTTGACAACCCTTTTTGTGAAGAAATTTTTCCTAATATTCAATATAAACCTCCCATGGCACAACTTGAGGCCACTTCCTCTTGTCCTGTTGAATGTTACCTGGAGAAGAGAGCAACTCCCACCTCACTACAACCTCCTTTCAGGCAGTTGCAGAAAGCAGTAAGGTTTCCCCCTGAGTCTTCTTTTCTCCAGGCTATATAACCCCAGCCCCCACAGTGGGCAAAAATGTTCGCTTTTCACTGTGATCTAAACTTAGAGTTTCTCAGCAGGTATGGTGCCTCACACAAACACATAAGGTATCATAAAAAATATAGAAAGGGGGATGCTCCTCCATAATACAATGCATTCAAACAACTAGCAGAAATTTCTGTCCCTTCCAGCTACTGAGATAACAGACCTGAAAGCTTGGAGAAAGGAAAGACTGTGGATGGGATGTATTTTCCAGCACACACTACACCTTTATATTAATTCTGCTTTTTTCAGGCAGGAAAACAATCAAAGTATTTAATGTACTTAAAACTACAATACAGAAGAGATAAAATCATCACTCTCCTTCAAACTGTTCATCCTGAAGCTGGAACTTTAGAGGTTTGGAACTAAACAATCTTTAAGGTCCCTTCCAACCCAAACGAACCTATGATAATAATCAAGCAAGTTTGCTACAGCTGTTTCTAAGAAATACCTCAAAGATAAGCAAAATTATGTGGCAAAAGGGAAAACAAAACATCCAAGTCATCATCATAGTTTAAAAGAAATAATACCTAGGTCAAGCCACCCAGCTACAGAATGTCTGGTGGAATAGAGCTGGTGGTGAAGTTCCCTGTCAAAAATCCACTTGTCCATGTTTAATAACAGCTCTCCCTCAACCCACCAAAACCAAACAACCAAACAAACATATACAAGGAAAAAAACACATCAACTTCACTTGCTGTGGACAGAAAGCTGAATTTGACAAGTCCCTTCCAGGCAGGCTGATGGCTGAGGAGAAGAGCAGGCAGGGACTAAGCTTCCCCAGCAACCTACTTGACAGATCCTGTCAGTTTTCATTTCTGGCTTATCAGAAATGCCCATGAGCAAATTTTGTAACTTCTGAAGACTCTATTTTTTGAAAATAAATAAATTGGTTTTTTGTCTCACATTTCTTCCCTAAATCCCAATTTTTTCCGCAAGAAATGTTCTTTATGTAGCTGTGGGCTTGATCCCATTTCCAAGTCTACCCTTTTTCAACTAGCAAGTCCCCTAATGTCCAATGCAAACAGCTGCACTTATGCTGATAGAAAGACTTTAGGAAACCCATGGCTATGTCTATAGTTATGTAAACATTGAGGTTTGCGTAAACTATATTATTCTGCAACCCTTTCTGGGGCACAGACACAAAGAATTACAGATTGCAAGACTTTCTATATGTCAGGGTAGCACACAAATGGCACAACCAGGCTTGTGGTGCCTCTGTCAAGATAACACCACCACCAAGTGTGAGATGCTGCAGATAACAGAGGAGGAGCAGCCTACATGCAGATGGCTCACTGTCCTGTGGCACCATCAACAAGAAAGCAACAGGAGAAAGGCAGGCACAAGAGATAACAGAAGAGTGCTAGCTTTTAATAGAATCGAGGAAAGGAAAACTGGGCTGAAATGTTTAACTGGGAAGTGATGAGAATGATACGTTGAAAGAACTTGGAATGGGAAAAATGGGAGAAGGGGAGACAAACCAGGCATTTGAGGGCACATTACCAATGCAGTGCAGGGTGCACTGTGTGCTCTCCTTCCTGCACGTGTGGAAACAGCTGGAGGGGACCTCCTAACATCCTAACAACTTACAGGATGGAGCAGACCTTTACCCATGTTTATAGCTCCTTAACTGAGCATTTGGGTAATATTAATGTAATTCTATTTATGACAGTTAGGAATTCTGTTTGTGCTACTCTAAAACAACGCCAATATCTTTCTTCAGGACTTTTTTTCATGGTTGTTCCTGTCTCAAAAACAGATTTCTCTCAATACAAGCCAGCCAACAACCACTCCACCTCTCAGAAGATACTCAACAAAAAAAATGACTGCTAGATGAGAGTCTAGAAGACTTAACTACTACAGTTTCCTATCCCAAACAAAATCTTACGAACAGTACAAGCAAACACTTCCTATGAGTAATAGGAGTTTTCAGAACTTGAGAGTCAGAGACTTTCAGAGCCAGATGTGATGCTTGTATGATTAAAAATGCCCAGTAGAGTTTTCTTTCATGAAATTACTCAATTGTTTTCTGAACTTGTTTAAATTTTTCATATTTGCAACATCCTGCAGAAAGAGCTCTACAGCTCTGCAACATAATGTGCAAAGAACAGATTAGTTCTGATTTTATCACCTAGTAGTTTCATTTGATGTGCCTTATATTCAACAAACAGGAATATTTCTGAGAATAGGTGCAAACAGCACCACTAAATACGCTGTAAAAATTGATGTCTTATTATTACCTCTTTCTCCCCATTACAGTACTTTCCAGGAAAACACTGACTCTATTTAATCTTAAAATTTCGAAACAAAATATGCTTTTATTATGTATTTTGGTAAAGATCGTTGTAGGAGAGAATAGACTTGACAGTCAGAAATGTGTAATTTACTTTCCTTCTAATTATCTACTATTTTTGTACTAGAAGGTGCTAACATGCTTTAAATTGCCTTAGTTCCTGCATTCTAAAATGGGGAAGCAATTCTGATCTTCTCAGAAATGCTTCACTAGACCCACCCACTAAAACCTTATATAAAATATCCATGTGTTATCATAGCATCCAGTTTCTATACCGTGTTCATTAGCATCAATTTTTGACTCATATTAATGTGCAGGTTATCTGCCTATGATCTCCGTCTCTATACACTTAATGATTTCAGAATCAAATTACAGAAATTCAGAGTTTTTTTCAGGATTCAAATATAACATTTAGCCTGCTAAACTAACATGCCTTAGAGATAACAGTGTAGGACAACAGAGGTTTCAGTCCTTCTAAGGATACTTCATTTGTCTAGAACTACACATTGTTGCCGTTTTGAGCACAGAGTTGAACACATGAGATATTTCGACAGCTTCTTACAGTCTTCTCTAAACTGCAATATGTTTCAGTCATAAAACCCATTTTTCACAACATCTTTGGTCAAAAATTAAAGGGGAAGAAATAGTTATTAGTCTAATACTACATTTTCACAAAAAACATGAAATGTTTTACTCTGACAACAAAGAATTTGAGAAAGACTTTTTATTTCTTTCAAACGCTCTTCTGCTGCAGTGCTTGTGACTATGACAGTAAAACTGCATTTGTTTTTCTTTCCTGTGTTTCCATTCTGTAATGACCACTTGAGAAGAAAACTCACAAAAACCCCTTTTTGACACATCCCTAAGTCTGTCTTGTCAGCTCAATTTCACAAAATGCTGAATCATATTTTCCATATGCACAGGAGATGATTGACCACCCAGAGAGAGCTCATCGTGACTTGGCTCTGTAATAGCAACCTTTTTAGTTTGTTTAAGTTTGTTTTAAAAGCAGGACACATTAGAAGGTTCTGACATCACTTGTTTACAGTAGAACACAATGTATCCTAGTTGTTTCCTGTTAATCATAACAAGCAAGCCCCATCATCCTGCAATTTAGGTCTGCCAAACACATGGAATAGAAAACCTATATTGGTGTCCCCATTTTGCTTGGGATGGAGTTAATTTTCTTCCTAGTAGCTGGCACAGTGCCAAGTGCTGAGTTTGGGATTCAGTATGAGAATAATATTGATAACATATTGATGTTTCAGCTGTTGCTAAGTGGTGCTTATCCAAGCCAAGGACTTTTCAAGTATCCCAAACTCTGACAGCAGGCGCACAAGAAGCCATGAGGGAGCATGGCCAGGACAGCTGACTGAACTGGACAAAGGGATATTCCATACCATAGAATGTCATTCTCTATATATAAACTGAAGCAATCTGTTCTTGAAGGACTGCACCCTGTGGAAGAGACCCGTGCTGAAACAGTTTGTGAAGAACTGCAGTCCATGGGAAGGATTCATGTTGGAGAAGTTTGGGAAGGACTGTTTCTTGTTGGAGGGACCCCAAGCTGGAGCAGGGCAAGAGTTTGAGTAGCCCTGCCTCTGAGGAGGAAGCAGCAGCAGAGACAACGTAATGAACCGAACACATTCACTGTCCTCCTGCATGGTTGTGGGAGTAGGAGGTAAAGAAAATAAGAAGGGAAGCCAATCCCAGGAAGGAAGGAGGGGTGGGGGAAAGGTGTCCCAAGATTTGGTTTTATTTCTCATTGCACTACTCAGATTTGATTTCCCCATGTTGAGTCTGTTTTGCCTGTGATCTCTCCCTCGTCTTATCTCCACCCATATGCCTTTCATTATATTCTCACCTGTTCAGCTGAGGAGGGGAGAGATTGAGCAGCTTTAGTGAGCACTTGACTTCCAGTCATGTCAACCCAAAACACTAGGTTAACCATATTTGCAAACTTCTAGCTCACATGGTTAACTGAGAGTTAAAAAGTTATCTCCACTAACTAAGGCAATGAAATGCTGATGTTTACATTGAAGTGGAAGTCTTATTGTCCCATCTGTCAGTCGTAAAAACAAACAAGCCAACTCTATCACTGCCTTACTCTGCTGAATAGAAGAGACTCATTTCCTTCTATTCTACCTTTACCCATTAATAGACTATATTTTTTTAAGGCTATCATTTCTTTAAGGAAAAAAAAAAAAAACAAACTGCTTTGAGCTTAGTCCTTTTTCCCGTACTAGCATAGTAGCTTTGACAAAAGCTACTAGGCAGTGTGTTCATCAGCTACTGACTATGAAATAGGGCACTAACCATTGCTCCAGCTATATCAAAGCAGACCCCTCCAGAAGTGTCACACCAGTCAGGGCCCACAGCTGCAGTGCAGAAGCCTGGAGCTTTTCACGTCCCATTAAGGAGCAGTGATATGTGGCAGGAAAGCCTTTGGGCTGTACAATACAGGAGAGAAGGCTTTGCTCTAGTGCATGGTGCTACTGGAAATGGTCTCATATCAGGACCTCTGGCCAAAGACTAAAAGCCAGAGAGTTGGTCCCAGAAACACATAACTGGAATAAAAATATGCAGCAGCTCAGACTTTCAATTTCTCTAGCCTGCCTTATATATGATGCTACTGCTACTTGCTAATAATAGGTAAAAAACAGATGCCAGAGCAAGAAACTATCAAGTTTAAATAGTGAGCAAGTATTTTGCATTTTTTGAGGAAGTTTTAAAGTCAGCATAAAAAGTCAGAAATGCCTACTGGTACAAGTTAGTGCTGCAATCAGACTACAGACTAAACCCAAAGCAGTGTAAAGCAGAATGCAAAAAGAAGGGTCTACAAGAGAGGCAACACATCAGAAATATATCTGCATTTGAAGTCTCCTAACAGTATTAAGTAAACTCAAATTCAAAAATTACAGTCTTCCAATACACGTTCCCTGAAAAACTTAATATTTGCAGTCTGATGCTTTTTTCATTGATTTTAGGATAAATTGTTTCCCGCTGTCTTTCTGAAGAACCACGGTCTGTTGCAGAGCAGCATTTGCTGTGTTTGACAGATACAACCACAAAGAGAGGAAACCCACTTTCACTGCAGTGCCCTGATTCTTCCTCTGTTTCCATTCCCAATACTAATGAAGGGATATTGGAAAACTTTAAAAAAGCAATGGTAAATTACAGTTCTATTCCATCATGTCAGAGTTACCTTAAAAGCTAGATAGTGGAAGAGTTTAATCCCCGATCCCAGCTGGAAGGATCTTTCGGTGGTCTCATTTTTGTATACTGATATTCTTCTACTGTAATCATTTGTTCATGCAAGGTATGTTTTCAACAGATCAAAGTGAACTATAGTTTTAGTTAGCTTGGCTTTCATCCACTTTTCAAAGTAAATAAAGGAATACATGTTCACCATATGACCAAGGAAAAGTACAAATATTCCACAATTCTCATTCACTTTCAGAAACATTGGCCCCCTGCAGTCTAAAAGCCCTGGCACCAAGTACACATACATCTCTTCTATGAACAACACAAGCACACACACTCTGTCTTCAGGGAAAAGGATTTTTCAGTGGCAAGGTGTGTGCCAAAAAAGCAGTGTTTTATTGGCAAATTTGCTTCCAGCTCTGATGTGGCAGAGCCGTGGCTGGTTAGAACACCAAGCACACTGCTAAAGTCCAAGGGAGAATGAAAGGAACATGAGTTTGTGCAGATTCATGGAAAGTAGTTGACCGTACAGATCTTAAAAGGTTATGAAGATGAAAAATAATTTTTTTCCTCACCATATCTATTTTTAATATTTTTCTGTAGAAACAGAATCAAGTACATTTAGAGACAAATGTTAAAAAAAAAATTAAATTCTACTAGAAAAAAACCCCACAAAGTATTTCTAAATTTGCCTGGAGGTATTACTGATAGTAAGTCATAGCTACTTCAGCATCACCAATCATATCACAAAAGCTGGAGAACATGAATGAAACTGTGTCCCAAAGTGAGAGAGTTTAACTATGTGGATTAACTGGAAAAAGTAATTGTTATCAAATTCCTTGTATAAAAAGCTGATTGAGAACTGCTGATAAGATTTTTCAGTAAAACAGTGAACAAAAATTATTTTTAAGAACATTGTGATTTGCAGGCAAATAGTGTTCTCACACAAAGAGGCCTATAGTTAGTTAGCAATAGCACTTTCAGAGGTCAAAAATGTTCTTTATGCCCAGCAGTCCAAAGGGCAAAAGGCAAAATATATGAATAACACAACATTTAATCAGAGTTCAATAATCAATAGTACACCTTTATATACAGCTATACATCAATTTTCAAGAACCACCTTTCATCATCTGACCTGCCAAACACTTTGTCCCTACTCACCAGTTAAAAAAAGGGCCTTTCACAGGTTTCAGTCTCATATACAAGCAGGAAAGCCTTTCAAATATTCATGATATAAAAAAGTACCCTTCCTTAAAAAATACAGTTTGGTTCTACCTCTTTGGCAATAATTCCAAATATGAAGGAATAAGCATTTTCTTTAGACTTTTTTGCTTAACACATACATACATATTCATATATCCATACACATACAAATCTTCCTCCACTTCACTCCAAACACTCTTTTATGTGCTAGTTTCTTTGGTAAAATGAGTCACATTCATGATGTTCCTAGTTACTCATTTTCAAACAAAAGATGAGCAAGTTTTCCTTTTCCCATCAGAAAAATTTCTCTCCTCCTTTTATATAATATCTTTGGGGAATTTAGACAAGTTCTTAACAATTTTAAGGAAAAGACTGAAGTTAAAATTTGAGTAGGACTGGGGGGAGGACCATGGTAGTGCTAAGAGATACAGGATGTAACAAATTCCCTCCTTCTGATTACAGCATGTACAATACCACCCGGAATGCTTCCTATAAACAGCATATTTAAACCAAATATTACAGCACAGCAGAAATATCCAAGAGAAATTATGAATCAGTTATTTTCTTTCAGATAATTGAACATTCACAGCCTGCAGAAGTTCCCCACATAACATAGGACTAAGGGAAACATGAAGTTACCAAGCACAAGAGAATCATTATTGGTGATGTTGCAGTAACATCAGCCCCAAAGTTGTTAGGGAAATGTTTCTCTATGTGGATATATGGTAGGGCTGGTAAAACAGGCACTAAGTGTGTTTAATTGAGGTAGCTGATCACATCCTCATTTATGTACACTGCAGTGTTCACATGAACACAGAGGACTTTTAAAGCTGTTTTTGAGACTTGTCTTTGGCATCAGCTGCTGGTCCTCTTCCTTCCATAGAAAGTGAAGCATACACATTTTTCAAAGAGCGGTATGAATCTGAAGTGGGAAAGACTCCTCATGAAAAATAATGAATAAAACAGGCATCACAAAAATACTATGTTCAAACAAAAGGGAAGAAAAACTCCACAAAATCCCCCCATCAAAGAACACAGGAAAGGGTAATTAGCACACCACAAAGCTACTGCAGAGGCATGCTGAAATGAACCCATGTAATAATTTGCAGTGCACTATTCTGCGTTTAAAATAACTTTATCAATAGTTGTATTCTTCTAAGTTCTTGTGATCCAGGCTACATCTGACAAAAAAAGTGTTTTCTCAATGCCCAGCACACCCATATGAGATGACTGTTCATCTAAAAGTTTCTTTTCACATGCAAGAGACCCAAGTGGTATGACTTCAATAGCTTAGACTACAGGATCAGCTTTACTTAGGAAAATGTTGAATATTTACTTTAAGTCATGGATCAAAAACGTTAAGTGGAGGTGTACAGCCATTGGATGTACATGCTTTGGATTCCCAAACAGCATCCAAAATAACTTACTTTCTTGATGACATGAAACCTCCATACTTGGGCACAGTAGAAAATGTAAGAAAAAAAAAGTCTAATGGAAGTTAAAACAAGCTTAACTCCTTCACAAAACCTGGCTCTTTCCTCAGACTTAGTTCACATCGAAAGTACTCATGTAGGTTTTACAGCTAACTTTTCACACTTTAAGGACCAAATAAAAACTATAGGTGGTTACTGTTCCCATAACATAGGATCATAAAGTTGGGGCCAAACAACTTGTTGCCAACAAGGATCATAAATTTAGGGTAAAAGGAAGGTTATACAGTCCCTGCTATAGATGGAAAGAGCTTTGCTTCTCACATCACTAATCAGAATAGGCATGTCAAATTGAAGGGATGCTCCTATATCTCTGTAATGCTGGAAATTGCTGTGAAATCTGCTGTGAATCCCAAAATAAGTCCATAAAACACAGGGAAAATTAATTAAAAAAATACATATTTGTAAGCTTAGATGCCTAAGAAAGAAATCAGACAGAACTGTGACTTAAATCTAATTTAATGATATCCATTTCTGTTACAATACAAACTCCAAAACTACCAGCTTTGAAGTGACACCGTATTAGCTTTCATGTCCTTAGTTTCATACTTGCAATGTATAAACATCAGCTGACTGATACTTAGTTCAGAAGTATGTAGAGGAAAGACACTTCAAAATTCTTCAGTGATATCACCCAGTCTGTGTCAGTATTCTAGTCACCCATTCACAGCCACAAAAGTGGCAAAGCTGCAGCTAAGGCTTTTGTTTTTCATCAACAGCTTATATTTCAAAAATCTGAATGGGAATTCCCTATATCAACCAAATCTCTTTGTCCAGTAAACATTTCCTCATTTTTTAAATAAAAAAATACCTGCTGAGCTAACATACAGTGGCCTGCTGCGCTTCCCTAAGGAAACTTAATAGACACAAAATAGCCAGGCAAGGCTGCATGCCATTGCAAGGCCTCTCTGCATCACCTTTGAAAGGCCATAGTAACCAAGGGAGGTCCCTGGGAAGTGAGGAAAACAACAAGAAGGGAATCTTGCTCTGTAGATTCAGGGAACTACAGGTCAGACAGCCTTATTTCAAACCTTTGGAAGAAAATGGAGCAAAACCTCTTTGACTCTCTTTCCAGGAACATCAAGGGTAGAAACAACTTTGCAAATTGCAAGTATAATTCCCCAAAGGCAAACGTGCCCAAACAACCCAGTTACTCATCATGATGAAGCCACTGGCTCTGTTGATGAGAACAGTTCAGCAGACACCATTTACCTGACTTTAGCATGCTTTTCAACACATTCTGCCTCAGCACTGTGGCAGTCAAAAGGGCATGGATGAGGTGGCTGGTCAAAGTTGATGAAAAAAGTGGCTGGTTAGACAATCTCAAGACAGCAGTAAACAAGTCAAAGTTCAACTAGTGGCTAGGTGTGAGTTTCTCTGAACAACAGAGCAACCACATCCTCCCAACTATGTGTCTAACACCAAACTCTAGCAATCAAGAAGCTGGATGGTAGTGCTTCCACCTGAAGGGCCTCAACTCATGGGAGGACTGAGCTGACAAGCCTCTTGAAACCAAATAAAAGCAAATCCAAAAATCTTACTTGAGTACACATCAGGAACTTATAGGCAAGAAAACAGCTTCGGAACAAATATCCTGGGGGTCCTGGTGAATAACACATTGAACACAAACAAACAAGGCATCCTTGCAATGATGAAAGTGAGCTGTAGAGTGGGCTCTGTTAACAGCACTGTATGCTAGTGATGGGAAGCAATCAACACCTTCTATGTGACCTTCCTGAGGCTTCAAATTGAAGTCCTTGGTTTTCAGCTCCTTTGTACCAAGTAGAGATTTCTTAAAAAATAATGGAGAACACATGACCTACAAGAAGAGGTAGATGGAGATGGCTTTGCTTGGACTAGAGAAAAGAGATTTCTTAGTGACTTACGAGGTACCCATGGAGAACAGATATCCAAGATCTCAGTAAGCCGCAATGAAAGGAGTAAAGGCAGTGCCATCAGGTGCAGCATGAGAAATTCTAACTAGACGCAATATTAATTAAAAAAAAACCTACATAAGGGTCTTTGGACACTGGAATATGTTTGTCCAGAGGGGCTTCAGAATTTCCCTCCACATAGGTCTTCCACACTTTGGTGCACAAGACTTCGATTTAATTTTGAAGTCAGCTCTACTCTAAGCAAGAGATCAGGCCTTCAGAGTGGTAAATCTCTCTCCTTTTCTACAACAAAATTCTATGGTAAGCAGAAGGTTGGGAAAAAGAACAAATAGGACTATGGTGTGCATAAAATGCACACCAACCAAGTCTCCATAATTCTTTCAGATGATAAGGCTGCATATGGAAACTGTTTCCAAGAAGTCTGAAAACTTTCTCTGAGAGCACCTACTTTCTGCAAGGTTTAGATTTATATAATAAAAAATAAATTGAGCAAATTTTATTGAAATACATGGATTTTTTTGTTCCATCCTAATTTTCCTTGCAGCATTTGTATAACTATATTTTCAATTTAGATTATTATTTGTAAAACAAAACCAAACCTATGCCTTTTACTTTGTTCAAGGTGTTTATTCAGATCAGAGCTTGCCTTCAGACTGCATCTTCAGCTACAAGCTACATACAACAGACTAACTGTACAACATATTTGACTCTTACATAAAATATACTTATGCAGAGAGATACAAATTGATACCTTGGAGTTTGGATGTTTTGATTTTTTTAATTTTTGTAGATCTTAGAAGTAGTTATGTAGTAAATGTAGATTTTAGAGTAGCAGCCCTTAACACACCAGCTCAAACCCCTGTTACCCATTCCCGTATCAATTCCCTAAATTCCATAGCCTGTTTAGTCTCTTTTTCAAGGTAGAATTGTAGAAGAACATCTTAACCCTACGGAACAAGATACAGCTGTAGACCCAACAACCTTAAGGCCTAGAATTCTGGAAGGCCTCCAAGGACATTATGTGCTCTGAGGAAGATGAAGATGAAGAAGAGGGGGTCCCAAAACGCCCCCAGACCCAATTTCCAAGAGGTGTGGCGGGGGCAGAACCTGGGTGGTGGCTGGACTGGATTGGGTGAAAATCATTATAAAAACTGTGAACATCTCAATTTCGGGAGCGCTGGTGGTATTCCAGAAAGCCTGGGGGTTCATTAAAACCTTTGTATCCTTATCTTATCTCCTACCTAATTTGGCTTGGAGTCTTTTTTTCCTCACAGCCATTTAGGCAACAAATACATCCGGCAATATATCAGTACAATTTTTTTATTTTTTTTTTTTTTTTAAAGAAACTGCATAAACAGACATACAAGCTTTTCTTCAGAAAGGTCATTTCTTTGAAGTGACCTTCTTGATGTGTGATGTCACATCAGCCCCTGACAAGATCACATACATTTCTGTGAACAGTCAGTTCAGGTTCAGTGCCACCCTTACTCTAGAGCTTTTCAGAATAAGGTATAAAGGTATCAGTCAATTTGCAGTTTGTTTTTACACAGCACAGTTTTCCCCGTGGTGATTCTTCAGATGATCTCACCAGAACAAAGAAAGCAGCATGCAGTTTTGAAGTATTATGACTTTTTAAATATGTAATATGTATAACTCTTCTACTCTCTAAATTGTAATTAGTTTTTCTGTTGCATGAATCTATTTATCTTCTCTAAGTTTTCGAGAGTCTAGTATTACTACCTAGGTCCAACACAGAATAAAAAGTGCAATTCTCAGAATCACAGATGGGTGGAGAACTGCAACCACAGTAGCAAGCAACAGATTTCCCTACAGACAGGAATATGGGCAAAGATTTATCATCAGTACCACCATCCAGTGCATCAACAGATGTCAGTGCTCAAAGGCAGTGAGAAAACTGACAGTGGAGTCAAAGACTGTGTCTGCATCTGCATGTGTCTGTCAGTGAATAGTAAAATTACTATCTCCTTAAGCACTAAACTTAGAAAGCAACATTTATTTTTTTTAGCTTGGTATTCTTTTACACAACCTACTTCCTATTTCCTTGGACAAAAGCAGTCCCTGAACAAAAGAAATTTCAAAAGGCACAGCAATTTATATTAAGCAGTAAATTAAGAGAAAGAAAAATATGCAGAAATTTTAAAAAAATAGCCTCACAGTGGTCTGAATCCTAATTAAAGAAGCAAGTCACATTGATCTAATGCAATTTTATTGCAATGTTTTAAGAGCAGATACTGGCTTTTAATAAATAATTGAAAAAGAGGGTTTATGTTGCCAAGCAATAAGATCACCCTGACACAAGTGAAATGATATAAAATTCTGGAAAGAAATTATCAGGCATTCTTTCCTTTCTACTTTACTCGAATAAAAAATACACAATACTGCCTCTACGCTAAATGCCAGCAATATGTGTCTTCACATGAGAAGTGCAAAGCTGCATCCTTTTACGTTAACACTTTAACTACTGTTTCAATCCAGAATCAGAGAAAAAAAGTTGATTCTTCTGAAATAACTTTTGAGATGCACACTAAGTCTTGTAACAGCCAGATGTTTCATAGTCATCAGCTGATTCATGGCACAGAATCATTCTGCTCCTTTGCTCAGTATTGCCTACCATCTCTTTTGTTCTTCAACTATTTTCTTACCTGACTAGGGATTTATTTGCCTTTAAGAGAAAGGGCCCATGTTTCATAGAAGTCAAACTTTCATTCACCTGCTGTATTCCTAAAACAATTTAAAAGCCAAGGTACATATAGCTTCCAAGAAAGAGTGAGAGGACAAATGAAAATAGATTTTACACTTGTAGTTACCTTTGCATAAGTGACTGCATATCTCAGTCTTCCCACAAGGGTTGTGAATGTTTAACAGTTATAAGAATGTAACAGCAGGTTATATGCTCATCCAATCTGTTTGAAAAGCTTTTAAAATAAGAAGCATCAGAATGAGCAATATCTGTATCTTCATAAACACCAGCTATAAAATCCAATCAGCTTACTGCAAAGAGTTATAGCAAGTTGTCATATTATTTCATACAAACCTTTCTTGGTTACAACAGAGTTCAAACTGAAGATTTCAAGGAGTAAGAAAGGCAAACTGAATTTTACTATTCTATGAGCCTTCCTTCAAAACAGCACCGGAGTATAGCATTTTAATATTGCTTAAAAAGCTTACAGATAGTGACCTGAACATAGAAACAGGAAGCCTCAGGTTTAGCCTTCCCCTGAAACAAACAATGCATTTAGCAGCAGTTTAGTGGTAAACCACAGCTGCCCATGTGTAGCCATGAATCAGACTCCAAAATCCAGGTTTAAACTGACCCTAATGAGCTGACATGCCCAGGCCAGAGACCTGCAGCATAGCTAGGAGAGAAGACAGCGTCCACCCAGGATACAGCAACAGTCCCTGGTTTAGTGGGACACAACCAAACAGGATCCAGGTATTCAAGTTCTGCTCTGAAACCTGTCACACTCTGCAGTCCTGTGCAAGTCAATGGACCACTCTCACCCCTGGAAAACAAAACTGCTTCCTCTCAACAGTAGGCCAGGCTGCTAAGCACTGTGATAAAACAGCAGCTTAACCACAATTCTGTAAAAGGTTTCATTTAATCTGGTTCAGGTAAGCATGCACTTCATTACTCACCAATTATGTTTTCATGACAGACTTGCAGACATGATTAGAAAGACCCAAGGAAAACAGAAAAACAGAGGTGCTAAGCACACACCCTTTGTATGACATGCTTAAACCCAAACAACCAAGTGGGAAAAAAACCCCAAACCAAACACCAAAACAACAACAAAAAAAGCAACAAACCAAACCAAACCAAACCAAACCAAACAAAACCCTACAAATTTTGTGGATAAAGAATATTTTCACACAAAACGAATCAGCCTATTGAGTATCTGGTACATTGCCCATATTGCTTAATTCATAGCCCCCTGCTTCTAACCAATTATTTTCCTCATTTGTAAAATGACAGTTCTTTAAATAACTTCCAAGTAGACCACAAAATCCTTCAAAACTGAATGTCTAAAACGTGCTTTACACAAATTCACATTTGAATAGTTGAGTTTGTTACCAAAAAGGCACCGGCACAACCAGTGTTTCATTATCTCTGTACCACCAGAGATGGCAGTTTATTGCCAGAGTAAGTGCTGCACTGTTAAGACAGTGAAAACACTGAATGAAAGCCACTTTCCTGAAGTATTACTCTTACTCTGCCAAGCGAGATAGGAAGACAAATTTATTAGTAGTAAATAAAGGAAGTACTTATTAAGATATTATCTTCAAGATGAAAACCACAGATGTTTACACCTATGCTGGGTCCCCAAGCTAGAAAAAAACACCCCAATCCAATAGAAGTGGAAGTTAACACACTCAACAATTCTTACAGCAGTATGTTTTAGACAGCTTTAAGAAAAGGTCTGTCCATTCAACAGTCATACAGGTCCTTCTATAAGGATGTGAATTACCTTCCACAAGAAGAGATGTCTCCTTTCTCTCTATGATTTCCTTTTCATAAGTCCTATGCTTTCATTAACATTCAAAGGAGGTATCAAAGCCTGTCTGTCTACCACTCTAGTTTTCCCTCTGAATGAGACAAGACCTTTTTTGGTCTTAATGGTAGATTTTAATAAACAGGTAGAATTTTTCTGCTTCAGTTTTCCCACAGCACAGAACTACAGCCTTAAGCAACTGTACTCACCAACATTATGATTTATTCTATTTCTTTATATTAAATGGCTGCCACAGGCTGCTATACTAGCATTAAACCCAAAATCATCACCATGAGAATATAACTTTTGCCAAAGCACAGGAGACATTCTATTTTAAGCTTTACCTCACGCCTTTACATCACCTTACTTAGTTCTCAAGAAAAGAGTCCTGTGTGTCTGGAATTTACATTTTGCCTTTACATAAAGTTATAGAATTAATCATGGGCTTGATTTTCTGTGAAAGCCAGATGTTTTCCACTGAATATTTTCCCCACAATTCCAAGGATCCAGTTACATAAGACATTCAGTTAGTTTCCATAAATTTACCTGTTGAGAATGCAGGCCAAGTCGGAATGTAGGAAAATTAAATATTCTTCTTAGCTCACAGAAAACAGATGTAAGGCTGTAAAAACATGAACTAGCAATTGGGAACACACCCTATTCCAGTCAGATATGCACACAGTCACACACAGACATCCCTCCATCTCGTGAGGGATGTTCAAATCAGACAAGTATTTGCCTACGAGTCATTTGATTGAGAAGAGGCTGGGAGGTTCTCAATAAAACAAAACAAAACACAAAAAAACCCACCAAAACCAACCAACCAAACAAAAACAGCTGAAGCAACTCACCTGAAACCACATCATTCCATAAAATGACTGTAAGGGCTCCCTTAAGAGAACATTAATTTGGCAAAGGTATACTCTATTTCATGTCTCATAGGCATAAAGACACCTTAGTCCATTTTCCTCCACTTTCCTCTCCTTTCAAATGCATTGGCTTAGTGGGGGTCCATTGCTTCCACTATGCTCAGACCTCCCACTAAGCCATTTTGGCTCCCTACCTCTCCAGGTCACAAACCCAATAGAAGTGGCTGGATCTCCATAGGTTCTGCTGAGTTACAGGTACAAGAGGATGCTTAATAGAGTCACTGAATCATACTCTTAGTAATTCAGCTGAAGCTTCTCTGCATCCTGTAGTGCCACTAAGCCTAAGAAAGCGCTTTAACTTACTGTTTTGTGAGATTTTGGATATCATAAGACAATCCCAACCACTTCCAGCTTGCCACTACACAAAAATACAAATCTCACAAAAAAATCCAGGGCAAATGTCTAGAACCCAGGTGAGGATGCCCTCAGTTTAGGGGTATAGGGTACCTACTGACCGTCATCATATTTGATTCCCTGTCTTTAGGCACTTAATTCACTTCCTTAGTGTATTTTATAAAAGCATTTAAAAAAAAAAAAGAACTACAATAAACAGTATTTATAGTATTTATCAGGAAGGAAAGCACTGCCAAACACTCAAAAAGAACTCGCAGATACAAAAATATTGAAGATTACAGGTAGGTAATTAAAGCTTTGGGTAAAAAAAGCCAAGATTAATTTTAAACTTCGACAAACTGAATGACAGCTATAAGAGTTATAAGTCAACATTAAGGTTACGGAATACTTTAGGAAAATTTCTTTCAAAATGTATTGCATCATCAGCATGTTGGCAGCAATCACCACAATTCTTACTCATTATATGTCAACTCCTTTCCTTTCACTGTGTCTTGTTCTTAACAAAATGTACCACTAGGGAACATAGCTTTTTCCTGTCTGAAAACCAAACCACTCAATACTTAAACTGTTGCATTTTAACCCTTCCCTCTCCTATAACGGCCCTCACAACCTTCCTCCCAGTAAAAGCACTCTGAATTTCTGTCTACAGCAGCTGAGGCTTCAGTAATTTCTGCCTCTGTGTTTCCTCTTATGAGAAAAAGGGTTGGGAGATAGTCTCCTGAAGGGAATTACTTCATTCTGCTAGAGAAGGTTATTACAGTAGATAGAAGCTTTGTTCTGCAAAAGTCTCATTGCAGAGATTCAGTTCTAATGGAGAAGCTAGGCAAGAAGATCAGGTACCAGCTTCTAAGACAAGGCTACTGAAGGTAGGTTTCATACCTTTCATCCACCTGTTCTCTCACAACAGCCAAAAACAGCACCAAGTCAACCCTTTCATTAAGGCCTTCAGCTCACCAACTTGACAGAAAGTTTAGCAGAAATCCATCTGTTCTTTTTGCTCTGTCAGTTTTCAGCTGGTTTACTGAGCTTGAAGCAGCTTATGGAGAGACAGAGTGGAATTCACATAAAGGTAGATAGTGGGAGAAGGCAGTCAAAAGTGGTAAGAAGAGACTTCTTTCAACAGCAAGAAGCTCACTTTGTCATGTAAACATCACCAAAAGGAAATAAAAATCCCCCTAGCCAGTCACTGGACCCTCCTGAGCAGCAGCACCAGGATACTAGGCAGTAGGAAAGCAAGTGCTGGAAGCACACAGGAAAATGCAAGGGGCCAACTACCCTTCTTTGGCAGTGAGTGACCTCCCATTAATTTTCCCATCACTCCTCCTTGTTATTGAAGAGTTCCGATTATGTCCAAGTGCTCTATGTCAAGTGCATATTAGATCTCTGAATAGTGCTTTATTTCCATGTTCACAAGCTTATTTTCCTCAAGATGCTGCTGAACTTCCCTGCAACATTACTGAGATTTCCACCTAAATAAAAAACACCACAGAAGACAGTTAAACAAACAAAATGAATGCTGAGGACTCAGGAATCTTCAGAATTCACACTGCCAATACAACGTCAATTTTTTATAAAAAGAGAGGGGAGCCTGCAGAGTCTATTCTGCTGACTTGTGACCATTGCCTTGTTGAGCTCAAAGGACTGGTGCTCTAATTCTCCTCTCCAGGACTTGTACTACATGACTGCAACAGCTGAGAGCTGTGCAAGTACTTGTAGCACTGCATGATCATGTTCTTCCAGCATTGATTCCAGTTTACCAAGGAGGCTTTTATCCTGAAAACATGTCCAAATAGCTCTGATCAATAATGTGTACAGTTTCCAAGCTAGTTACTTTGTACAAGAACAGCTCAGCTGCATTAGTATGGTGCTCCACCACACCAATAGCTTGCTGTTCCGCAGGATTAATTAGTCTGGCAGAGCACTGCACTAATGTGATTATGTAGCTTCTAATACCTGAGCTAGCTCATTCATCGTTTCTATTCCTTTGCTCTGAAATAAAGAGCTTAGATTTTGCTATTTTCTTAACACCTAAATAATTCAATCGCTTTTTTTTTTTTTTTTTTTTTTTTTTGGAAGAGAAAGGAATGAGACTTAGAGAAGACTCACATTCAGATTTCCCTATTTGAAAGAATGCATCTCCTGCCTCCTTGCTTCTCTCACTATTACCATCCTCTTCTAATCACTTCTTTTGCTCGTATCAACTGCCTATGAACCTGCAAGTCTTCCCTTTACAGCAGAAATAATGATTTCCAGCCACAGCCAACAGTGACAAGAGTCATCATTGCCTTCTACTCCTCCTTTTTTACAGATAGGGAACAGATATCACAGGAGTACTTGCTCAAGAGTGGTCACCTCTCAAATTAATGAGTGGAAGAACAAGAACACAGCCACCTCATTCACAGTATGGTGTTCCTGTCATGACATGGAAACTGAGACCAGTGTGAGGTACACCAGGTACCCAGACCTTGCCCGAGGTCATGCAGTCACCAGAGCATCAGTGGAACTGCACGAAGAACTCAAGTTCTGACAAAGCGCAAGTGTGCTGATATGCTCAAAATCAACAGTTCCTCTTTGCTCAAGTCTCCCTGAAGCATTTGGCATAAGGAAGACACTCAGAGCAGGCAACATTAGGTCATCCAGTAAAAAAACCAGCAGCCGCAAGCAACTGACAGCAGTTGTACAACGGGAAGTACTGGGGAAACCCCACTGCTGGCAGTACTGCGCTTCCTTTCGAATTTGCCTGTAGCACATCATCAGAAGAGAAACAGAGAATATCACAGCACCCATTAGTATCTCTGGTCTTTGGCCCACATCCCTTACCTGTATGGGCACACCTGCACACTCACAGGCCCCGCAGGTGTAACACAGTGGGGTGGCCCCCACACACAGACTTTTGGAGCAACTATATTGTTCTGACAGAGTGAAAAGCAGTGAGAACATCAAGATCTCCGCTTCTTCATGGTTCCACAAGTCTTTTACTTGCTACATAAGCATCTAGCATTTATTTTTCTACGTTTTGTCTTATTATGGTGTTTAAATCCTAAAAAAGGTTCAAGAATCTTTATATTTCCATCTTTTTAAAGTTTGTCCTGTTTCTGGATTGTCGTTTTGTTTTTGTTTTTTTTTTAATACAAAACAGTATGATACAGAAAAAATGGTTAAAATTTCTAAAACAAAATGTGGTTAAGAAATGCTATAAAGTCAAGGCATTTTATTGTTTTGTGACTGCAAATGATATTGTACTGACTGAACTTCTGAACACTTATGTCAACTTAAAATTTGAAACAATAAATAGACAAAATATTTGTAAGCTCTTTCCCCTCTCAGCTTTATGTCAGCATATTGAACAGACATAGCTCTTCCAGGACAGAAATGCAGAGAAGAACCACATTATTTTTTTACATTCTTTTCCTTTAAAGTAACTTGCTTCCTTCTGTAAAAATATCCACAGGAATAGTTTCAAATTTTGCGTTCCAGGTATATGACACAGATCACACAACGCAGATGCAATTTCAGGCTCAAAAGAGTATGAAAGCAGGAAGATTCTTTACATTTGCATCTCCAGCATGCAACCACCAGGCAGAAAGAGAGGAGCTTTAAAGGATAATTCTGGTTTCTGTGCATGTACAGAGGAGTACAAAAGTTCACACTTAAAACATTGCAGTTTAAAACTTTTTCTAAGAAGACCGCAGATTATAAATCCATCTTGACAGTAAAGTAACAATATAAAAAAGTAGACTAAAGCCTGCAAAGACAGAGAGAAAATCAACAAAAAGGCCAACACATGAATTGATGTGAAGCAAATTAACACAGAATAAGAAACACTGTTTAACTGTAAAAGGGAAAAAAAGTAATTTTTTTTTTAAGCAGAAAAAAATGAAACCAGGTAAAGTCCTACAAAAATGCAAGAGCAATTAAGTAAACGTGTTAAGGTCACATACTGAATTAGGAGGAAAAGAAACTCCCAGAAACAACATGTAATATTGAGGAAAAATAAAGATCTGGAAACTAAGTGCAGTCCTTCTGTCATCTCCTATGCCTGAACAGCCAAAGTTCTCATTTGAGGGGGCTACTGTGTTGTTGGTGGCTCCCGTGTAGAACTAGAGGAGAAAGATAAGAGACAGAAAGGAAAGGGAGGAAGAAATTGAAGAGATATTTGGTTATGTATGTATGTACTCATACATACATAAGCACACAACTATATGCACACACACATGCATCTATATAAAATAAAAAAACTTGAACTAATTGACACAGAGTGGGACCAGCAAGAGCAGCAGCATATTTAAGTGTTATCTTCTTCCTCTTGTTTATTTACTTATTGCAGTTTCTACACCACAGAGTCAGGTCCGTCAGATCTAGAGCCTCAGTACTTCTAAATACTTCTACATGTCAATTCCAGATAACTGGAAAAAGAGTTTGCTGGTATTTCTAACTGTTCCATATGCCTCAGGGAGGCTGTGTGACTAAAACAGAAGACAACATAGTCTATGGACACTCCAAGATGTGGTCTGTACTATGCACTCCTATGAGTTTCTCCCTTCACCTTTGCATTGGTCTGTACTACTTATGTAGTTGGCTGCACAATTTGCTAACTGATGCAAGGACTCTAGAGCAGAGAACACAGCTTGAGATTTGTGACAGCTTATTATCTGATTCTCTGTGTGATGTCATGGCTTACTTTTTGGACCACTCTGTACAAACATACAATAAAAATTAATTATTTCAAATAAGGCTAACCATGTTTCACAAACACGGCAATACTTGTAGTTGCAGTCTTATTCCTATCGCATTTCCATCACCACAGAACAGGAAACACATACTACTAATTAATTCATAAACCCTAATCTCTGCAGGCAGCTGAAATTGTCAGTTCAATAAATAAACCAGCCAGTACTGATAGGAAGTTGAATTGTATTATCAGCTAAATTCTTCTTCTGTCAGAGGACCCTGTCAAGCTCTGCTCATGACAGCGTTACCTAGACACAGTTTGATGAATTTCTGCAAGGAAGGACTTACAACTGGTACCTGAACCGACCGAGCAGCACAACCGAAAAAGACAGCTGAATTTGTCAAAACGCATAGTCTGACGCTTTATTGCTTTAACCTAAATTGACCGTATTTTGCCAAACGGCCTCAACTCTTTAGACAGCCGGTATCGCTGAACAGCGAACCGTACGAACCGGAGACAGACCGCGACATCTCCGGAGCGTTGGACCGCACCTCCATCCTGCACTCGCCTGGCGCCGGACAGCCCGGGGCGGCTCCTCGTCTGCCAACCGTGCGGCACGGGCAGGGCGCCGTTCCCCCGGGCCCCGCGGGGAGACACCCGGAGATCACTGGCCGGCGGCCGAGCCCGGGATGCCCCACGGGGCGCGAAGGGGGACCCGCGCCGCTCCTCTTCCCGGGCGCGGTTGTCCCCAGCCCTCGCCTGGCCCTTGCAGCCTGCCAGCCCGCGCCGGGCTTTGCTTCCTCCCCAGATTTCTCTGCAATAGCTGGGGGAACCCGGTAACGCCAGGAGGGTGGGAAGCGCGGCCAGCGCGGAGCCGGCAGCGGAACGCACCGCAGACCGAGAGGATGCAACCGCGGGCCACGACGCCGACCTGCGCGGCGGCTGCCGAGCGAGGGCTAGCAGAAAGACCCCGTTCCCGCAGGGAGGAGGAGGAGCCAGGAGGGGTCAGGGCTCCCACCGCACCGCCGCCAGTCCCGGCAGCGACCTGTTGCCCCGCACGAAGATGCCGAGGCGCGTCCCCGTGAGCGGGACCGCCAGCAGCCGCCACCCACCTCTTTGATTTTCTCCCTCTTCTGCCGGACGTCGGGATCGGCGGGCTCCTGCCCCACGGCGCCGACGGGCTGGCGGAAGAGGCGCTGGGGCAGCCCAGGGGCCCCAGCTTCTTTCCTGCCGCGGGCGTCCTGCAGAAGTTTCTCCTTGTCCTGGCGGATGTCCCTGCGGATCTCCTCGGGCAGCTTCTGCAGCGTTTCCTTGGCCTCCCGCAGAGCCCGCTCGTGGTCCGCACGGATCCGCTCCAGGCTGCCCGCGCCGCCCGCGGCCGCCGCCGCCGCCGCCGCCGGGCCGCCTCCGGGCTGCGGAGGGGCGCGGGGCTGCCCGCCGGGCGGCGGCGGCGGCGGCTGCAGGGCGGCCGAGTGGAAAAAGACGCCGCTGAGGAGCTTGGAGGAGTCGGGCAGGAAGAAGATGGCCCCGAAGCAGAGGGTGATGAAGGCGCTGAACACCAGCAGCAGCACGAACTTCTCCGTCAGCCGGAACGCGCCGGGGCCCGCCGCTTTCCTGCCCCCGCCGCCCGCGCCGCTGCCCGCGGGGCCGCCCAGCGTGCCCGGCCCCGCCGCGCTACCGAAGAGCGGCAGCAGGCTGGCGGCGGGCATGACCCCCGCGCCGCCTCAGCGCCGCGCAGCGCGCCCCGCCGCCTCAGCGCCGCGCAGGGACCGCACCGCTCCGGACGGCTCGGCTCCGCCGCCCCCTGCCCGCCTGGGCGCCACAAAGTTTCCTCGGGCGGGCGCGGCAACTTTTCCTTTCCCCGCCGGCAGCGCTCGGCAGCGTCTGCGGGGCGGGCGCTGTCAGCTCCAACCCATGCTGATGATGATGCTGCCGGTGATGTTGCCGCTGATGCTGCCGCCGAGCCGCCGCCGCAGCCGCGGGTGCCGCTCCCCGCTCCGCCCGCGCGGAACTGCCGGGCGGCCGGGGGCGGGGCGGGGCGGGGCGGGGCGGGGCGGCCGCCGGCCCAATGGCGGGAGAGGCGGGGCTGCCGGAGCCGCGGGTCCCGGGGCTCACCCGCGGGATACGCTGTCCGGGCGCTGCCCGACCCCCGCGGGCGGAGGGGCGCGGCGTCAGGGCCCGCCCGCCTCGTCCCCGTGGCCGGGGGCGGCGGCGGCGGCGGCGGCCCGAGGCGGGTGCGCGGCACCTGCACGTGCCGGCAGCGCACACACGGGCACCCACGCGCACACTTGTGCGCGCGCACACACGCGCGTGTACACACCACCCCCCCCCCCCCCCCAGCGGCGCGCGGGGCCGCTTGCGCCCTCCCGGCAGCGCGCGCTCTCGCGTGTTCACACAGGCACGCGCACAGAGCCGGGGGCGGCGCGAGAGGGGGCGGCTCCAGCATCCCTGTCCGCTGTCCGGCTGGGGGCACGGAGCGGGGCCGGGAATAACTCGCGATCCACCGGTCAGGAGGAGCTCTATTCTATTCTTTGTAAGAAAATCAGGGGCTAATTCTGATTGTTTAATTATTTACTTACTTACTTATTTATTTTCTGTAGGCGGAAGATGCATCTTTTGCAAGGAAGTAGGGAAATGTAGCTCTGTATGAAAATTCGAGCTTTCATCTATGCTAGTGCAAAATGAAAAAGCCGTCGTGTGTCGGCACAAGGAAATGTGTTTGATAGCGGATCAAATTGCTGCGTCAAGCTCCCCGAACATGCGGTGATGGGAAAAGTTTCCAAACACAAACAAAAAAAACCATAGGGATTTATTATTTTTGCTCGTGTTACAGAGCAAGGCAATCAACTGTGGGGATGTGAGAATCAGGGAAACAATAAAATGCTGGGTCGCTTTTGCAGGAAAAGGTAACCCAGCCAACACCATGGGGTTTATCTCCAACTCTGAGAACGTACTCGGAGTCTAGCTTGACTCTCACAGCAGTTCAGCACCACAAACTTAAACATTTCCTCCTAAATGTTAAGCATACAGTCAGAAAGAAAACAGTGAGATAGGTTGTTCCCAGAAGTTAAGATGCAGAGGTTTGTTTGCGTATTTGCATGGCTTTATTTTGCAAGGGAAAACAAAAAAACAACAGCAGAGGGAAGTCTGTGCTTTAACCAAGGGCAGGGAAAAGGCATTGTGTAAGCCCTAAAGACGTGATTTTGAAAATGGGCTTGGCATGGCTCTACTTTTTCTCCCGGTGGAATTAAGGAGAGTTTTACCACTGATTTAATAGGAATAAAGTAAAGCTGCTGCCCAGTGCTTTTCTAAATCCCATTCTTTAGAAGTTAGAATATGTAATAGGTTAATTAAAAACAGGTTTAGAGAAGACAGTTACATAGAAATGTTGGACTGAGTCCTGCAAAACTCCCCGAAGTATACAAGCAAATACTTCTGTAAAATTTCAAGATTATACATGAAACTGAAGAATCAGGGGCCCAACTTCATATCCAGTGAGATCAGTAATTTCATTTAATTTTTATTGTGGTTTTCTTTTCAATCATATTTTTTTCCTGACTTGCATTTCTCCACAGTTAGATGTAGAACTATTGCTTAAACTAAACAATAAGCAGTCTGATTTTGACACATATTTCCCAGAAGCGTGTAACGTAGTCCAATAGCTGTGCCAAGACAAAATTGCTTAGGATTGAAGAGTTCAGACTGCTTTTGGAAAAGGAGAAAAGAATCTCTGGTGCTTTTTTTTTTCTTTTTTCTTTTTTCTTTTTTCCTTTTTTTTTTTTTTTTTTTTTTTTTTTTTTAAAGCAACATTTAAGATAGCAAATTTGGGTTTAGCTGTTGAAAGACAGCTGACTAATGAAAAAGCTTCCTAAATGGTGAAATACCACTCAGCTTTAGCAAGCATATTCTGCTTCAATCACTGACTATGTGGGCGTACAATATTTTTCACAGATTGCCCTCAAAACTCATCACTACTTATGTGATAATGTTTGGAGGCAGAAGTTACTGCTGGAAGAAGTGCCTTTCTTCAGTACTCTGAAGTCATTCCTTAGGTTGCCATATATCTATAGCACTTCATGAATGGATGCGAGAGTTGAAAATACCATCCCATGGAGTTCTGCTCCTGTACCTCCTAAACTGGAGCTCTCTGAACTCATCAGTCTCTTGCCTTCTTTTGCTGTCCACCCTAAGTGCTAAGCTTAAATGTAGACCTGTGCCAGGGGCTTCACTGCCACCCTCATCACTGTCTTTGGGACATCCTGAGGAAGCTACAACAAGGATTTTCTATACAAAGACAGAAATTGTTAAATTCTTAACCTTTGTGATATGAAGATCATTGCAAGGACAAAAGATCACTTAGGTTTATGATTCCTTCTCTGAACAGGGTGTGAAATTTTGTATTCAGAGCATTCTTGTTGTTAGCACCTAATGTTACAGTTACTAGTAAAGTCATGTGGGAACTATTCAGTGGGACTATTGACTCATGTAAAGTTACTGGCATACAGCACTGTTCACTACATGAGGGCAATGGAGACTGAAAGAAAAAAAAAAACCCTCTTTCAACACAAGAGTGATGTACAAGTTCTTTGTATTTTTTGGTCAATAATTTACTTGAGGCACAAGGCATTCCAAACAACATGGAAATACAAGGAGTATCTCAGAAAAAAATACCTTGATTGCAAGTAGTAAAATGAAGGGCTGTACATGCTCAGTTTCAGCTGTCTGTCTCCAACAGGCAACTCAGCTATAAATTTAAACCATGTTGATAGGTGCTTAAATAGTGTCAAAAAGTCCAACAAACCAGGAACAAATGAAGCCTGGTGTTTTCATTGATCTAGTGACAGCAGTGGAAAGCCCATCTGCCTGTGCCAGGACTTGCACTGGAAGAACTTCTTTGGTAACAACTCTTTCAGCATACCCACCTAGTGGAAATATTGAACTGGCTGACACTTCAGATTGGTTTTTGTTGTTGTTGTTTGGGTTTTTTTGTTTGTTTGCTTTGTGGGGTTTTGGTGGTTTTTGCTTGGGTTTTTGTTTGTTTGTTTTGTTTTGTTTGTTTGTTTGTTTGTTTTCTAATTGAGCTACATTACTTCCTGGATGACATCAGCTAAAACGAGGAATAAAAACAAGTCTTTGGGCAGTTGTTTTTCTATGCTGGATAAGGCTGGGTCTTATCCAGTCTGGTTATATCAATAAAACACTGAACTGTATCCTTCCACTGAGGGAAATACTGCTTCTGTGGGTTCAGCAGCAGGATCAGGAATAATTTTTCAGCAATCATACATAGGTCAGGCATTTATAGAAAGGTAGAACTGGTACATGAGAGGTGGTGAGAGGGAGATTTGCATAATAAGGGACAAGGTTCTTTTCTGTAATAAATGTTCTGAATGGGGAAATTTGTTGCCTAAAAAAAAAAAACAAAAACCTCTTCTTAATTTTTTTTTTTTTTATTAAATCAGCTTACATCTAATTTGTCACAGTTCTAGCCTTAGATCTTTTCTGGTGATAAGGAATTAGCCCATATGGTCTAAAAGACACATGTAACAGATAAGGAGAGCATTTACAGTGTCCCAGTTTTAGACCCACTCAGTTGAAGCAGAGATACTGACTGATACATCTTTTTGGAGAGTGAGTTTGCAACATTACCACTCCCTTGCAAGGGGTTCCCAGTGTTACTTTCTGACTAAGACTACTGTAAAAATTTACTCAACAGCTTCCTTTTGAAATGCAATACTTTTGCACGTCTCTTCAGAGATACCTTTAATATGCTTGCCTTTGAGAATGTGATTCATAAGCCCAAGTTAGACATCCAGCTCTTCATAGAATAAGTAACATGACATAGACTTGGGGTTCCCAGGGTTCACAAGCTGGAGTCATAACACATAACATGCTGTTTGGAAGGAGGCTTCAACCGTTTGAGGACCAGATGTGTATGAAATGCTCTCTGTCTCTGATATTGGCGGTTGGCTGCAGTTCTAAATTCAGTATGTGAGGAAAGTGTGATTCACAACCACAAAAACTTTGCTTGATCTTCAGTGCTTTGAGAATACAGGGCTGCCTGATGCTTTTCTTTAAGAGCTCAGAAGAGAGAAGTGTTGCCCACTTATTTAGGGGTCCTGTGGTTAGAGCACTTGCTCAGGAAGTTGGAGATCTGTGTTTTACAAGATTTTTTAGACTTGGAGGATTCAAATTATCCTTTTTTGCCTTGCAGAAATATCCAGGAGAACACGTACACTCCCCACCACCTTTCCTTTTGAAGTACTGCTATGACTCAGAGAGAAGTGTGGTACTCTGAAGGCAAAGCAAAGTTTTCTGTTGAGTATTGCTTAACAACCCTGAAGTAAGAATGTTCTGCTCCCAGAGAAGCCTACAGTCTAAGAACTAGGGCACTGATTTGAGAGATGGAAGACACCAGTTTATCCCCTTCCCAGTGAGATGGATGTTGAAGATTGGTCTCCTATTTGAGGATGAAAAGCAGAAGAAAGAAAATTAAATTCTATGGCATCCTTTATCAAACGCTTCTTCTAGCTCAACACATGAGATGAATGTGGTTAATATCCAAACTTTATAAATACTATAGAAATAAATGTATGTGGAATATGAAGCTGTAGGCTCACAAACCTTCTTAACTTTTTCAACTCTTTTCTGACATGGCTGTCAATGCTACGAAAGGTCTCTTTTCTTCCAGCATCTTTGGAAATATCTTCCATAACTCCTCACATCCCCACCTGAGGGAGAGGATGATTCATTTCTCCAAATGAAATCTCTGTAGTGCATGCAGCTTTCAGCGTTCATTGGGAGGGTTCACTGGAAGTGCCCAAGTAGGCAGAAAAGCTCTGACCTTTCTCTCCTCCCTGAGATTTCAGAAAGCGCAGAAAATGAACTGCAAGAAATGCTGTGTGAACAAAATATTTGATTATTATTCTATAAAAACGTGAAAGATTAAAATAATTTTCTTTAACATCATGAGAAACCTAAATCTAAATTTGAACTCTGACTGCTTGCAGTATTGTATTCAGTACTAGCATGAAGTTATACTCAGCCCCAGATGGCTTCTTTGAAAGTATCTCACTTAAGTTAGTCCTTGCTTTTCATCATTTTATAATTGTTTTACTTAGAGGCTTTTGCACTCCTTCAAAGCAAGTAAACAAAACCATGGTTTTCAATGTGCAAGGGGAGAAGAATATATAGGTAAAGAGAGTAATAAGGGAAAGAAGAATTATAGACTTTGTCCCTCTTTCCAAAAGTTTATCAATGCTCACTTCCTTGACGAGAATTTTAGCCATGGAGCTAAGAAAGAGAAATAATGGAGGCTAATAGAAATTAGCCTTTATGTTTTTTTTTTACCATTTAAGACTCAGAATCACGTGTAATTATTCTCATAGCAATTAAGGATGAAATTGTTTTGAGAGATCCCATGAAATTCCATTTGGACTTTGGATCTTTAAGGGACTATTAGAAGTCATGGCAGGTCGTGATCTGTTCTCTGCCCTTGTCCTTGAGAAGGGAAGAGACTGCTGTTACCTAAAGTAAGACTGTTCTTTTCCTTCCAGTCTCCCATTCTGTACCCACAGTCCTCTGGAAAGTTAGAAGGCCACCAGATAGGGCATACATTTAAGGGACAAAGCTCAGTAGATTGTGAGTGACTGAAAGCAGTTTTCTACTCTGTTGTCCTTTGGACTTAATTATCTCCAATAGCACTAAAATTTCTTGTGCCAGTGCTATGGCTGCAGCAACTGTAGGAACTCCCAGCAGGGCTTTCATTGCTATCATTAAGTTTGTATATTCTGTTTACAAGCATGAGTTTAGATGATTCTGACAAGATTAAATCAAGACAAGAAGGCAAAATTTTGTAAGAGGGTCCTCGGAAAACAGACTTATTTGTCTGTTCCGAGGTGGTATATCCTTTTCCTGAACCACAGGGTAGATGTGTTGGCAGAAAACAAGATATGGCCATTGGAGCTGGCATTTGCAACCATTCAACAGGTGTTTAGCAGCCAGATGATTGGAATAACTGGATATCTTGGTTGCAGATCTGACTCTTTTACTGTATATCCTCAAGGAAAAGTGGTTAGAGCAGATATTACTAACATGATAAACCTACTAAGGAAAAAAAGTATGCTATAGTAGATGACTGAAAGTATCAACAAGCAATATTAAAAGCAAAGGACACTGTGAATTACTCATCTATTTCTATATACTAGCCATGTTTAGTTTGTACAGAATTGTAATTTTATATTCAATGGTTCCTTGATTATTTAAGAAAAAACAATGTTCCTGAGCTTTTACCACCCCAACCACATGTGATGCCACATGGATTATTTAAATTTCCCTCACATAATAGTTGAAGTGGTGTCCTTGTGCCTCTCTTTCCAATAGTTATTTCCCTAACTAGATGAATTAATTCCACTCAACACCACATTTTAATAGAACAAGTACAGTCATGGCTTACTGACTCTGCCCTGATTGACTTAAGTATTACTATGAATTTACTTAATTTGCGAGTCTATTTTCAAGTTGTTTTCTCTTTCTATAAATCTTATATGGCTTGGGATTATAAGCAGCAGAGTTTATGTAATAGTTGGTTTTTTTAGTTAAGCTTTCCTATTGAAAATATTCCACTACTTACTGGGTCCACATTTCTGGGACATCCTGACTGGTGCACATTTCCCAGTGGTTCTAATTAGGACCATTACACATGTAGCCAATTACTGGTTAACTTGAGAAAATAGCAGATATTACCTCTTAGAGTAGATATAGTATCTAAATATATTAATGTTCACCCACAGTTAGACTGTTACTTTCCATGTTAGCAACTGTCTTGTAGGTTTATTATGTCCTTTTCACAGGCTTTTGTTCAAAACTGTTAAGGTCAGTCCCAGCAATCCTTCATGGATTCTCTTACCCCAGACCACAGAAGCCTTTTGGTGATGGCGGGTTAATCTTTTTTTTTGTTTTTCTGCCTGTACCACGTGCTTTCTGACTCACCTTGACACACGGTGATATTGCATCAGATGTGTCCTGCTACCACCTGATGGACTGTGTGAATCTTTTTTTTTTTCCAAATCCCTCCCAGAGTAATGGCTCTCAGCTGCATACTGGCAGATGGTGCATGTGCGCACAACGCACATGTGACTGCTCAAATCTTACACAGTTGTGAATTATTTGTCTTCTCTAAATTAAATCCAGGAGTTTCAGCCTCAGTTCGGATCTCTTATCCTGTTTGATTTACTGCTTGGGCTAAATCATGCAGAAAAAAATCGGTGCTAATCTGACCTTTGCTCTTGCTGTTTGGGTAAACCAATATCTTATTGAAAATCTAGATGAGAAAAATGATTTGCCATTTTTTTCTCTGTGTGATGGTGAGTCTTAGTTTCCTCAGCTTTAAAGTAAGAGCTAACCTATTTTATAGTAAGACCTAATGTATGGAGTTTACTTTGATATCCTTAGATGAAATTTTGTTTTGGGTTGCACAGTTTTGCTTTCTTCTCTTAGAAATTAAATTCTTCCTAGTATTCAATGCTCAGCTACTAATCCAAGGACTTGTAGTATACCATGGTCAATCTATCCTAGGCCACTTCTGGTTCATTTCACATTTTTTACTGTCTTCCTGAAACACAGATCTCCTTTCTCCCCCACATATATCCAATTGTCCCTGCTTTATTGACAGCTGTAGTGCTTCAATGTCATCTGATGCTCTGGTTGATTGCTGCAACCTCGAGCTTGCAGTGTATAATGCTTTCCTGAATACAAGGCATCTTTGAGTGCATTACATCCCTCAAAAGCACCAGGCAGTATGGGACCCCAAACACAAGAAGGACAAGACTGAATTAGCTTTTCAAAGGGCAGATTTCAATTTAAGGTGAAACTCAGGAAAATATTCAAGGCTGAAAATGGAAGATGATTATTGAGTCAGAAGTAAATGTTCCTTAGGGAGAACCTTCTCTCTCAAAGAAGATGCTTAAGAGTGAAGAATGTATTTTTGGTTTTCATATTGGTATCTGTGGCATGAAGGTCTCCATGCATGTCAGGTATTGTCTTGAGAAAAGGGTAAGTGTTTGTATGTGAATCAAATCTACAAAGTGGGCGTACAAGTGGGACAAGGTCCTCCAAGATTTTAGTAGTTTCATGCCTCTGCATGTTTCTCTAGTTCTCTTTTACACAGTCTGTTCCTTTAATATCCTCGGCAGAAGGGTTGAAACTTGTCTTTGACTTCAATAAACCTACAAGACAGTTGTTAACGTGGAAAGTAACAGTCTAACTGTGGGTGAACATCAATATATTTAGATACGATATCTACTCTAAGAGGTAATATCTGCTATTTTCTCAAGTTAACAAGTAACTGGCTACATTTGAAAAACATGCATGATCTGTTCCTTATTTTTGACTCATCATTGGCATTAGCTATTTTTCTCAAATGAAAACAATTTGGTGTTTCTTTCCCCTTAAGTATTTGAATCAACAGATGAGAGACAGCCAAATAAGTTAATTGTTAATATATGTACATGAACATAGAGGACAAAGTCCAAAAAAAGCAGAATGAGGCATCTGGATAAGGTTGTCATGCTCCTAGAATCACCTATTTAATATAAGTTTACTTTGTTCCACCTTTGTCCCCAGCATAGAGGCGATTTATTTTCATGGACATACACCTTCTTGTTGACTCCTATATTATAAAGACATTGATTTGCAAACTGGTCTGAAAAATAAATCTTTGAAATTAGTATTTTTCTTTTTTTTTCCAGTGAAGAGTGTTTACTGATTTACATCAAAGTTTACTACATAGCATTTAAGCAGCTGCAAGTAATTTACTCTTCTCTCTAGGTGCAGTGCAAGAAAGAATAAATCCAGCAGGCAGGTTAAAGTCACATTTCTCTAGGAGTTTGGGCTGACATGACCTATCCAATGCCTCTGTGAGAACTGAGCAGACTGCTTTTGAAAAAAACTGGTGGAGTGGTCTTTAAGGAGCTTTGTCAGAAGTGGTTTGGTGTCATGCTGTCTTTTGCTATAACCTCACCATCTCTCTTAAAAGAAAGATTCTCTGTCTTGTGCTGCCTCACATTTACTCCTGTTTCAGCTCATAGTGATATTTGATAGTGCAGAACTCCAGTGGCCAGAAAAATGAATAGTTAAGTGTTTGCCTTGGAATGAGAGGTTACTTTCCGAACAGCAATGTGCTGTTTTGTTCTGTTTCTGAGAAGGGTTGTTGCAGTGGGGAATGCACGTGATGACTTGTCTTCTCAACAGTCCTGTCTTATTAACAATCCTACCAGCAATGTAGGGAGGCTTCCACAAGCCAGGATGTCTTTATAGTTGTCTCTTGTACTAGTCAGAGGAAGAAGACCTTAAACCAACAACTCTCCATATCCTCTACACACCAGCATTTCTTAGCCTTACTGAGCTATGATGAGCCAGGATGGTGCACAGTAACCAGGAAAAATGCTGACATGGTGTAAGTCTTTCAAAACTATGAGTTTGGTCTTAGAGCCAGTTTTGTTACTGTTACTACTGCTAGACACTGCCTAATTCCATCCTATTTTAGTCAATTGCTTTTCTTACTGCAATGTAGAAATAATCAGTGTGGTGTTAGTTACGTGCTCTGAACCCTTGACCAGCAAATTCTGCACAGGAATAGTGCAGTTCCCTGCAGCTGAATCTGTTTATAGGCATGGCTTGGAGGTTAGGTCACCATGGCTTGGAGGCTAGGTCATCAGTGTTGCTACCATGCTTGTCTGTGAAATGGCTTGTGAATGGTTAATGCAGGGAACTAAATACTAAGATGAATGCCTAGACACATAAGTAAATAATACTAAGAACAAGGAAATGTGAATGGGTTGCTTTAGGTTAATGCATTAACATAGAATGAGTTACTCTACTGTCCTTCCCAAAACAGGATGGGTGGATATGGAAGTGGATCCATAAATAGAAGTTGCTGAGTTGTGTCCTGTGTCAGGCCTATCTAGTGCTCCTTATCCTTCGCTCCTTCAATTTTTAGCTGTGGAGATTTAATCTGAGCTGCTTGTCATTGAGATGGAGAAATAGACGGTGTACCAGCTTTAAAATTTAAAAATTTCCAGCCAGATATTTTTACAACACTAATAAAATAACATAATGTGTTGGGGTGACCCTGTCTGGATGCCATGTACCCACCAAAGCCTCTCTATCACTGCCCTCCTCAGCTGTACAGGGGAGAGAAAACAGAATGAAAGGCTCCTGAGTTGAGAAAAGAACAGGCAGAGATCACTCACCAGTTACCATCACAGGCAGAACAGACTCAGCGTGGGGAAACTGACTGAAATTACTACCAATCAGATCAGGGTAGCATAATGAGAAATAAAACCAAATCTTAAAAATACATTCCACCCACCTCTCCCTTCTTCTCAGCCTCAATTTTCTCCTGAATTCTCTACCTTCTCCCCTACAGCAGTACAGGGGAACAGAGAAGAAGGGTTACAGGCAGTTCATCACAAGTTGTTCCTCATACTCCTTCCTCTTCAGGGGAAGGACTTCTCACATACTTCCCCTGGCCCATTGTGGTTTCCCTTCCATGGGAGACAGTCCTCCATCAACTTCTCCAATGTGAGTCATTCCCACAGGCTGCAGTTCCTCATAATCTGCTCCAATGTGGGTCCCTCCCATGGGGTGCAGCCCTTCAGGAACAGGCTGCTCCAGTGTGAGTCCCCTGCAGGGTCATACATCCAGCAAACCTGTTACAGTGTGGACTTACCATGGGGTCACAGCCTCCTTTGGGCATTTACCTGTTCCAACATGGAGACCTCCAGGAGGTGCAGATGGATCTCTGCTCCACCATGAACCTCTGTGGGCTGCAGAGGCATAGCCTGGCTCACCACGTTTTTTCTCACAGGCTGCAGATGAATGAATCTGAGCTCCAGAGCTTGTAGCAACTCCTTCTTTCCCAAGCTTGATGTCTGCAGGGCTCTTCTCACACATTCTCATACATTCTCACACCTCTCTCCAGCTGTGCAGTTGCACCAGGTGGATGGGGCTTTGAGCATCCTGGTCTAGTGGAAGGTACAACTGACTGCCCATGGCAGAGGGGTTAGAACTAGGTGATTTTTAAGGTCTCTTTTAAACTCTACTGTTCGATGATTCTATGATGCTGTCAACTGAAAACTCCACTGTGAGCATTAGAGGGCATAAAACTTCAATGAGCTGATGAACAGACAAGCAAACATAAGTGCCAAACTCAAGTGTTTGCAAACATGAATCTAATCCTGCAATCAATTATACTCATGTTGATTATAGTCATTAAAAGGGACCTTGAGATGAAGTTGTAGGGCACTGTAGACCATTAAAATATGTTTCACTTAGTCCTGAGTACCGAGTTAGAGGGGTCTAGCTCTGCTTGGGCACTGATGAAGATGATTTTTCAGAATGTAGTGCAATATAGAACTGTCATAATTTTGATTAGTGAAGAAACACACCAGGAAGAGGAAAGTTTACGCTTGACCCTCTTCTGAGTGTTCTTTAACCAAGTCCTGATCTGTGTGATCCCACTAAATCTTCAGCTTCTTCCATGCACTCAGATATGGGTAGTCAACAGTATTGATCCTCTCTTTCTTTTACCCTACCCTAACTGTTTTCCTTGTTAGATTAATACACACTAAAAGGTTACTGAGAAACTTTAGTCAGTGTGGGATGCTGTCAGATCTAGGTATCGGAAAGTATTCTGCAGTATTCCAGAATCTAAAATATCGTCTAGCTATTTTTATAATAAATATAAACTATTGGTGTAGAACCCTTGATTCCATAACTGGTCTTGGTGTTGTAGAAAAATCTATCTTCTAAGGTGATATTACTAGGTTTTTATATAGGCTTTAGAATCAGTTGATACTTCTTTTCTCCTGTTGTCATCTGTTGTTTGTTTTGCTGTCTTTTGTTGTTCTTCTTGCCCATAAAATAGGAGGTCAAGACACTAAATAGTTCAGTAAATATGTATTAAAAAAATATGTCAACGTATTTTGTTACTAACAAACATTGCAGAAGAAACCTACAAAGCAAGATAAATTGAACTCAATTTTTCTCTTTCTCAATCTGGCTGCTTGTAAAGATAGACAAAGTCATGGGAAGAAATGCATTCTGGAGGAAGACTATCCTCAGTCTAGTAAGGGTCATTTCCATGGACTCCTGCATAGTCTGTGAAGAAAGATAAGTCCTTTCAGATGTAATAAAGTATAGCTGCTTTGAGCTTTTCTTCTGAATCTTTTCTGGAAGAGATGATCTCTCTCCATCAGCAAAAGAGAAAACTCCTGAAGATTATAGAGTAATCATAGAATCCTCACCTGGGAGCAGCAGATAAGCACCAGTAGTTTCTTCCAGAGGTGTGGGAAAGCCCTGGAGATTTCGGTTTTTTTTAATCAGATGGGGAAGCAGACAAGTGAATGAGCTGGTATATAATATCAAGAGAAAGACCACTCTTGCCTGGCAGTACTATGTGGTACAAGTTCTGTGTACTTGCTCATAAAGGATGAACTATTAGTGAAAACAGGCTTTCCTCTCTCACAAACACTGAGTAAAACATTAGGACATGTATGGAGTTTCCAGTCACTGAGTTAATGAAAAGTAACTGAATTGCACTCTGACAGGTTCCTGTCACAGATGGTTCAAAAGCTGTGGTGAGATGCACTGAGCTGCAGTTCATTATCAGTTTTCTTGACTGTAGTGCTGATAAGTGATGTTTGTCTGCTCAGGCAAACAGAAGGATTTTACATGGGAAAACTCCTTCCTTGTGGATATAGCACTGTGAAGAACAGAGGTAATTTAACATGCTCAAGAAAAAAACTTCCCAGCTAACTCAAATATCATATGGTAGTAGTTTTCTCCATTAGAATGGGGGAAAATAGTGATCTGTTGTGACCAGCGTTAATGACAGTGTCTTTTCTTTCAAATCAGTGGATTTGAATCAAAGGACTCCCTCTGTCCTTGGGCTTCCTTTAAGGCTAACTTTAAACACATTCTTTTGCTTGTTCAGGAAGCTGTCATTAAACAGCAATAACCTTTTATTATTGAGTTTAGCTGGATTTGAATAGGTGACCTAGAGATTAAAATTTCAGACTCTGTTACTTATTAAGAGAGTCATTTGAATCCCTGATGGATTTATTATTTAGTACCTTGACTTAGATATTTTCTTTCATATCACAAAGGTGATTTTCACATCTTGGAAACTACCTTTTATTGCAGAGCAAATTTAGTATGCTTATTCATCACTTTGCCATGATAAGCTTTAGTCTTCTCAGCCCTGATTCCTACAAATGTTGTCACGTATTTTTGTTTGTTTGTTTGTTTGTTTGTTTTGTTTAGTTTTGTTTTTTTTCTTTTCTTTTTAAACACAGAGTTAAGTATATTCCTAAAGGCTGCACTGAGGCAGGAATTTATTAGGATAAGCTTTGTTTCCCAAGATTTCCCTCAGTCGAGAACTATATGCTAGTTATGGACAGGGTGTGAAAAGGTAGAATAGATACTAGTAAAATATGTCTTTGGTTATGTGTAATTATGACAGCTTTATCTGAAAAACAGCATAATTTTCAGTTGGGCAAATTCTTTTTCTAGCACATGAGATACTCAAACTGCAGGAAACTACTGGTTGTGAGAATATCTGACACTGTTGCACTGGAAACTGGTGAACAAGTAAAGAGGTATAGGCTGAAAATTGGATTTAAAAGTAAGTAACCCCACCTATACCATAATAAATAAGCTCAGGTATCTGAATGTCAGTGGCCTAAGTAATTAGAAAAAACTATTTGGAGATTAAAAATAGATTTCTAGTACTATTCAATTTCTTTTATATATCAACAGTGACTGGAAGAACCAGACAGCTAAACCTTTGAGGACTGAATTGTAATCCCGTGTAAACATTTCATTCACAAAATTTAGCATAATTGTACTCTTTACACAACCTTTATTTTATAGTCTAATATTTATTCTTTTATATTATAATGAATGTATCTGATGCAGTGTATGTAAAAAATGATTTAAACCCAAGCCTTTTAAAACTCAGAAATTTTAAGGAATGAAAGTTGGGCCTTGTGTGAAGTTTCTAGGCACCATGTTAATGAAAAGTAGCTTAATTTTATCCTGGCAAGTTCTAACCAGAAGACAGCTTTGAAGAGTTAGTCTACTGCTCAGATGATGCACCAGGAAAAAACCTAAAGGCAAATTCAATGTCAATTTTTAAACTTGAAACTAATTGGTAAGTCTGCTTTTCTCTTGCGTTTTAGGCTGTGGGAAGGAAATAGACTTTTTTAGAAAGGTTTTGATGGTTGTTTAAGACAGCTCAGTCTTACATTTTTTTTAAATTTACCATGCATTACACTACCATTCTGAATGAACAAGAAGATTCTTATTATCAAAGTGTTCTAGTAAGACGTAGGTCACAGCTTTCAACTAATGAAAGCCATTTAAGTTAGATGTTTTACATATCTGGAATTACTGGGACCAGATTTTTCACTGTCAGGCTTAATGTAGCCTGAGCAACATCACAGCCTCCTAGAGGTTAAAAAAACTTAAGCTAATAAATTGATGTTTATTTTTTCTTGCTATACTAAATATCTGTGAAACCTGTGGAAAGATCAAGCCCATGAACCACCCAGGAGCTCTTTCCAGCTCACTGATTCAGGTGTGAGCTGCAGGGACATGATACTCATGCACACACCTCACCCCTCTTTTCTGTGTTTCAATTTCCCAGGAAATCACAGCTCTAACACTATCTGCATTGTTAGGGAAACAGGACTACGGAGCACAGGGCAAAGTCCTGTGCTATGCTATACCAGTAGATCCCAGATGGGTCATTAGGGTACATAATTTACACATCCAAATAGAGATCTGGGAGAAAATAAACTAATACAAAGAGAAGCAAAAGATCTGAGCACCTTTTATAGCAGTGGGGCTTATATGGACCAAGTGAATAGGATCTGGTGTTGAAATTCATGGGAAGGAGCAAGGGGAATTTTTGGGGAGGATTTTTTGTTCAACCTTATAGTGATCCTATATTTCTGCTTTCCAGGAAGGAGTCATAGAGGCAACTGCATCGCCAGCCAAGAACCTGCACCACTACTAGATGTATTATCTGTATCTTTATCTCTGTCTCTATGTATATATGTATATTGAGATATATATAGTTTAAAAACAACTTTGCAGTAAACAGAAGTCCTGTCTGAGCTAAGCAATTTTTTTTTTTTTTTGAATTTTCAGAGCAGACTCCTGAGAGTTGTTCAACTGTTCTGTGGCAATGTAATTAAAAGCAGAGTATTGTTTAGGGCAAATGAGACTGTCTTCATGAATAACTTATATTCTACAAGAGCTGACTTTGTGTTAGCATATATAGAATAGCCAGAAAATAAAGCAATGGATGCTTCATTTGCACAGTTTAAACTCAGTGGGTATTCTTTTTTCTTTTCCCACTTGAGTTCCTTAACTAGGAAAAAGATGTTTGGCCAGGTGGCTAAAAATGAGATACTTCAAGGAAACAGAGCACAAGGGAAAGAAGATGGCACCAAAAGTGAAAGGACATGGCACTTGCTGATTTAGAAATAAGTAGAGTGGAATTGTTTTCTGCCTTTCACACAAGTGAAATAGAGGCCTGCATCGATATGTTTCCAGAAAAGGAATATGCAACTGTGTCTTTGAATGTCATATGACAGTTCATCTTTTTATTAGTCAATGGCTTTTATTTAACACCACAACTCTAGTCCTAACTACAGATTTTTTTCACCTAAACTTCATGGATTTTATTCTCTGTATTGCCACAAACACCCCAGAAGTAACAAAACACCCCTCAAGTCAGAAAATACTGATGCATGAACAGCTGCCACCACCCCACCCTCCCCCTTTCCTGTTTTCTTAACTTTTTTGGAGTACAATTTTATTATTATGAAAGTGAAATCTCTTGCCAGAATAATTTTTCAACCATGTCAATCTGCCATAAAGTCCTAGAGACTGATAGGAGATGGCAGAATGACTTTATATCTTTCTTGGAGACAGAAATTGGAATATATAGAAATTTGAGTGACATTACATAATGCCCTCTGGATTTTTGATCTACATTTTAACACAAGCTTTGGAGCAACTTAAGAGAGATTCTTGTGGAGACCAGCTTTCCTTCATATTAGATTGACTCCAGTGCATGAAGGGACATGATCTGGAGGGTCTTGTAGGTCCTATGCTGGTCTCCATTGTGGGCATGTTCCATGCAGATCACAGTTGTGTTCTTTACTCCCGAGTCTCAAGATTTTGTTATAAGAAAGTCTTAGTTGTTAAGACTAAAAAGCAATTATGTTTTATTTTTCCAGGCTAAAGAGGCACTGTGTCTTTTTGTTGTAAAAAAAGCCAAAACCCCTGTACTTTTAATTATGTGACATAACTCTACCTTCCAACAAATGCTTTCTTTCCAGCAACACCAGCGGGGAGAACAGGATCTCCTTTACTGAACTATTGGCTACAGATCACAAAATAAGGCAGAAGGCCACTTCTTAATTCCTGTCTGTCCACAGGTCAGCAACAGTGAACACATTTGTCAGTGCACTATGTCATAGCTGCATCATGGTGTCAGGAGGCTCCTTCCTCTCTCCATTCTCACCTTATCACATGCCTGCTACAAGATAGACAGTATAAAGCATCCCATGATTTGCCCTACAGCTTTCAGGCAGTGCTGTGAGTTAGTCCATGTGCTTGCAGGCCACAGGAGGAAATGGGAAGGTACAACAGGAGCAGGTCCCCTTCATCCAAATGACCAGAGGAAGGCAACGCTTTATGTCATTTTGTCCTGCAGCCTCCTCCTCATTGAAAGGCTGATGCAGAAGTTGGCTACAGACTACCTGGTTTCCATCACGAGGATGGCATTTCCCTTCTTTTCTCACACTGAGAATGAAGCAGGACCGGGACTGTGAAGAGTAGGTCTTTTCTGTCCATGTAAAGGGAACTTTTCTGCATCTGCAGCTGATAGCTGGGATAGTGACAGGGTAAAAATGACAAATTACAAGGATAGTACAGGGAGACTAGTCTTAACAAGAAATTGCAGAGATTACCTGTAATTTTTCCTGAGCAAAAAACATGTTATTTTATCACTTTCCAGTAAACTAGCTCACAGTTTCTTTTGAGGAGAGGGAGATTTAGATGAAATGGTATTTAGGTGGAGGTGCATTTAATATCATTTTATGGCATATAATTTTTTACAACAAGCATAACTCTTGTTATTTTTACTTGTCTGCTATAAGAAAAATGACAGCCTGTTTGAACACTGTAAGACTACAGTTAAGGCAAGGTATTTTACCTCTGTCTGCATTTTCAAAGCAGGAGCGAGGTGAGGGAAGCAGACAACTAGAGGTGAGCTGACAATGTACCATTTGAGAGCCTGAGAATTCAGGGCTGAAATTAGAGCGTGAAATCTCACCCAAATCTGACATCTACTCCACTCTTGTGAGACCCCACCTGGAGTACTGTGTCCAGCTCTGGGGTTCCTAAAATAAGAAGGAATGGACCTGCTGGAGTGAGTCCAGAGGAAGACCACGAAGATGATCAGAGGGTTGGACCACCTCTCCTATGAAGACAGGCTAAGAGTGTTGGGGCTGTTCAATCCAGATAAGAGCAGGCTCTCTGGATACCTTTTAGCAGCCTTCCAGTACCTAAGGGGGACCTGCAAGAGAGCTGAGAGGGACTTTTCACAAGGGCATGTAGTGATAGGACAAGGGGTAACAGCTTTAAGCTGAAAGAGGGTAGGTTTAGACTAGATATGAGGAAGAAATGTGAGGGTTGTGAGACACTGGAACAGGTTGCTCAGAGAAGTTGTGGGTGTTCCCTCCCTGAAAGTGTTCAAATCTGGGTTGGAAGGGGCTTTGAGCAACCTGGTATTGTGAAATGTATTCCCAGCCTATGGCAGGAGGGCTGGAGCTAGGTGGTCTTTGAGGTTTTTTTCCAACTTGAACCATTTTTTTTCCTTGACCTGCTGATGGGCTTAGCACTCTATCCACACAGATCACCTTCTCCCTACTGTACTCTTAGTCAGTCAGTCCAAGGTGAAGAGGTGGTGATTCAGGGCTATGGATCCCTCTGAGTGTCGATCCTTCTGGACTGAAAAGTGGATGGAGCACATCTGCTCACCCCTGGGGTCTCCAGTGCACTCATGACTCTGCTGATGAATTTGTGTACATAGGTCAGGTTACTGATGTCAGGAAAGTTTTGGGTCCCCATTTTTTGTCATTTTCCCTCTCTGCATTGAGCACAACAATGGATGAAGACAGGGACCTTTCAAACAAAGCAGGACAGAGAAGGCTGAGCCAGGATGTGTGCAGGCAGATGATTGGCAGCTGGAGGTAAAAGCACCATTGGAAGTGTGACATGGAGGCAGGAGTGTGGAGGTGACTGACATGAAGGCCAAGAGTGCTCTCAAACATTCTTGTGTAACAGGGTCAGCTTGGCTGTGCAGTGTTCACTGTGTGCTAGCTCAGGTCTGGCCAATACTGCTCCACGTTATGGCTGGATCACTGCTTGTTGTGGATATAGATGTGTGAAAGCAAGGTGTGACATGGGGACAGCTTGCTGCTGATGGGAACTGATTCTGCAGACAGGAGAAAGACAAAATAACTTTGTATTCCTGATGATCTCTGAAGTTGTCCCCAGACACTGTTAGGTTAAACAACTGTCAATTGCTTAGCAGATAACCTGTGGGGACACCAAACTTAACAGAATTAGGAATTGTGTGTTCCAAGGATGCTGTGTCTTTGAACAGGTTTTGAGAAGCATTACATTCATAAGTCCCATCCCTAAGCATCATTCATGCATGCTGCTTGTTCAACTTTCAAAGTGCTAAGACAAATATGTTGTTTCGATCAGTGGGAGAGAACACTAACACTCACCTCCCAGATGAGTTCTTACACACCATTTTTAAAGAGGAACATACCATTGATTGAGTGTAGTGGCATACTGCATAGATGTGGGTTGATTTTTGTATTTTTCAAGATTTTTCCCCTGAGAGTCCAGTAACAGAAGTAATCAGTAGTTTATTGAACCCCTCACCATTCTTTCCAGACTTTAAACAATTAAAGCCTTTTACAGACAGCATTAACTTTGTTTAAATAGAGCTGGTATTCTATGATACAATTAAATCATTTGCCATATCTCTGTCACTCTTAGTTTATTCCTCTTGAGAAAAAGTTTATGCTCAGCGCAGTGACCCCTTGTCAGAAGTATAATTTTTAAGGTAGTTAGGAGCTAATTCACTAGATTTATGGAAAATTCTTGACAACAAGGGGCAAACTTGTAGACAGTTGGTTTTTTGGGTCTCAGTAGAATGTAAGTGAGAAAGAAAAAGTCAACTGCCCATCACCTGTGCCAGAAATCTCAGAGAAAATCACTATACTAGTTCTGGATCTCTGGGATCCCAGAAAGGAGTTTGTCTTATAATATGGATTTCCTTTTCTTACTAGACTATTTCATATTAGTTCATTAGTGTGGTGGGACTTCCTTAAGGAGATGTTAACTGGAACATCACAGGATGCCAGCTTTTTAAAATATATATATCAGTTTTTGCATTATTTTGGTCACTCTGGAAAATTCTGGAGATTCTATTTGCAAAGTGCCTACATTGGTGTCTGTCACCAGGAGAATTCTGGTAGCAGCACCTTCACCTTTGGGTGCATTACAGCATAGCACAAGTACTCTGCTCACTGTACTAGAACCAAAAGATGGGCCAGCAGAGCCTTACAACTGTAGATATTGAGTCAAGGCTTCCAGACATATGATTTAATATCTCTATCATCAGTAGGCACAAGTTTCAACCTACCTGCTGTAAAAAAATTACTGACTAGGACATTAATGCCAACTTGTTATGCTTCTTGCTCTCCCTCCAGTGCATCAGCCTTTAGTAGGCATTAAGATTTTTCAGTTTCTGTCTCTCATGCCAGTGGACCTGAATTGCAACACTATAATTTAAAATAGCTAACATATACTATGCAGTCTAAAATAATAAGAAATTTAGTACAACTGTACGGGCAGATGGTTTTATAGTCCAGTATTCAAAAGTAGATATAATGCTATTCAGTCTTGAATTAAAAAAGGCAGGGATCCTTTGAACTCTTCCAACTACTGGACAGTCCTCATTACAAACAATGAGATCTGTATCTTTGCCAAAGTATTAATATCTTTCTTCAGAACAACTGAAATTAAATGAACATGGAGATCTTACGAATTTTGAAGAGAACCATTTCCACTAATCCATGGAGCAAAAATCGATGCTAAGAAGGTGAATAGATCTCTTATTTGTGACAATTGAAAATACATGTGACTGCATCATTTAGAGGTGTTAGATTTTTTCTTTAGAAGGACTTTTGTTCAATAGAATAGTTGTAGAATGATGTGTAATATCTGATTAGTTCCAAGAGAATTAACACTTCCATCATAATATCAAAAGTGTGATCAGCAGCCCTGTTTCTCCTATCTTTAACAAGACACCAAGAACCGAGAAGCGAGAAGCAAGAAGCAGTTAGAAATCAGAAATCATCCCCTGAATTTCCAATGAGCCTTAGCTTTTCAGTTATTCAGAGGAAAATTACTGCACTTTTTTAACCTCAGTGAATTGCACGTAAGTCATAACACTAAAGAACTTGTATGTTTTCCTGCATTATTCTGCCAGATCTGAGCTCCTGATTTGTAATACCACAGTCATCAGGCCTTTGGCTGACGACTGAAGGGAAACTGGTGATTAAAACATGGCTTCCCCAGGACAGATTGCCTTGCTTATGAGTTTAATTATTTGTCAGAATTTAATTCCTGCTCTGTGTCTGTGATAACACTGACATAGTGACAAAGGAGTGGTCTAGGTGTTATGGTGATGCATCCTGTCTGGAGTGACATGGATTTTTTTCAGTTTTGCTCCAGATTTCCACTATTGCCTTGTGCAAGTCATTGAGTAAGTACGTGCTTTACTTCTTTTTCTAACAAACTCGGATGGTTAGGAGTCCCTGACTCATACTTCTTGTTCAGAAAAGTGGCCAGCAATTTTGAATCCCCCAAAAACTGTGGCCAAGCAGAAAAAAATGGAGCTGAAGGGATACTCAAGGTTTAATTTAATTCTACTAAACTGGAAAACAGAATAAGGAAAATGATGAAAAAGGATGTAATCAGATGCATTTCTTTACATGACAGGTAGAAATATTTTTATACTCCTAGAACATTTCATTTTATTTTCTGTGGTCACACATAAGTCAACTTTTCTCAAATGACTCCGCATTGCTTTTCATTCAGCCTTTACAAATTATTCAGCTATTTTAGGCATTGATCTAATAAAACCTTTAAGAAGAAACTAGCAAGCAGAAGAAAAGGTCTGACCCATTCTTATTTACAGTACTATCCATTCATTCCTCCTAGTATATTTTTCATGCCAAACATGTTTTCCTTTTACCTTGAAAACTAAATCTAAAAGTCTTCATTGTCAGAAAATATAGGCTTATTACCAATATGCCCAACAATCAGGGAATATAACTTCTATCCCCTGTAACAGCTTGTTCTCTTGCACAAATGTCGGACATTGCTACCAGCCTTGACAATGCCTGGGCTCTTGGTGGGGTAGGTAATTGCATCATCACGAGGGGCATTGTAGTGACAAATAGTTAAATTCCTTCTACAGCTATTTTTACGTTAAGAAATGCAGAAACATTTTTTTCTAAGTACAATTTCCTCTCAGGATTTCTGTTCCCTTGGATGTATTCCCACTGCCTTATGGCATGGTTCACCAGGAGCCAGACTGGGTGGGAGTTTTTCCATTTATTTCATTATTTACATTGTTTTGCTTTAGATTATTGACACATACTCACTTCAGCTCTGAGCCTCGAGCTGAAAACTTCTAAGATGTGAAACTCCTGTCAGGAGCACCTCATTTTCAATGAAAGAGAAGATTTCTGAGGCCAGAAATATTACTGTGGACCCGAATCAAGGGAAAACAACAATCTGTATATACCTGCTTATTCTGCACATTTTATGATTCCCAGAAAAGGCAAAGGAACACAGATTTACATTTTTATTTAGCCATCTTTTAATTTAATCCCTCTGTCCTGCAATGAGTTAAGCACAGAAGCTTTCTTCATGCTTTTCTCATACTTGAGCCTTCCCTCTCCTGTTTCTCCTCAATATCAGCAGCAAGCTAAACATTGGCATCAGCTGCTACAGGAAATATTTTGTGGTTTTCCTAGTATCTGCAGGTGGATGCACTGGGCTGCATCTCCCAGTCCTACTGCTTCTATCTTTCTTTGACAGAAAGATATAGAAATAATAGCATACAGAAGTAGCATGGAGAAAGAAATGCCTGTTTGGGAGTTCATACTTCCCAGACATAACTCACTGGATATTTTACTTCCCATGACAGTTTTGGTTTTTTTTTTTTCATGGTTTATACTGAGAGGAAATGAGAACTTTTCATGTTCTTTTCATGAATACTAGTGAGTAGTGGCTGAATATTTGAGGAATTTACACTGAATGGAATTCCTAATAAACTACTTTAGCCCAGGGACAAGACCTTTTCCTACGCGTATCTGATATAGTACAGAACTGCTCAGCCATACTGGGGCAGAGTTCTCTCCTACCTCTGAATTTGACAAAGAAACATCCAACTTCCTCTCTTCTAAAATCTGTTAAAATCTCTGTTAAACTTTTTATATCTTCTTGCAGTGTTTTTTCAGCAGTTCATTTTTGTTTTCTTTAAAAAATCAGACCAAAAAACCAAACAAACCAAAAACAACCCACAAACAAAAAAAAGTGCCAGGGGTTATTCTAGACCGGGAAAAACAAACACTTGCAGTCATTTGTGTTTATTTCCCTGATGGCATACTATGAAGCTGTTACCACATAAGGTCTTAATATTCCTGCAGTTTCTAGCTCTAGGTATTAAGTTTTTGTTGATTTTTCTTGCTGTGTTTGCAACACAGGTTTCAGATATTTGTACCATTTACTTGCAGTTACTAATCTGCATGTGGCTTTACATGATAATTTTGAAGGCAGGGTTGTACGAAAAGTAAACCATAAAAAAGTCCATGTGAATTATAAGGCTTCTATGTATGAGGTATTTCTCTGTTTGTGGAGTTATGCTGCACTTGGAAGCTTTGTGTCATACTTTGTAATAAAAGCAGAGAGAAAGGTAAGGCATTTTCTGACTGTTGTGTGATCAAACACACTGTAAAGTTTTTACCAAGTGAACCATTCATACTTTGTTTTTACAGTTCCTTTTCCAAAGAGAAAATGTTTTTGTTTTAGGAGCCTGGGCATCATCTGTAGTATTTCACTTAATGGGGATGTCCAGATCTTGAGATGATAACAAGGGACACCTCCACTCTGATATTGCAACGTTGGAGCCAGGAGGAGTTTTGCTTTTGGAGAAAAGTAGGCATGGAGGTGGCAGTAAGAACAGACTGTGCTCCACTGATCCTCTGTCTGTGTCTTCTGGGCAAAGCAAGAGCCTCCTAAAGTCATGGCATGTAGCCTTGCAACAGGTGAAGGGAACTGAGGTGACAGGATACAAAGGTGTTTTCCCTTCCTTACCGCATCAAGAATGTCAGCTGATTTGCTGTGGAGGTCTCAGGACAACTCACATGTTGTATATCCCACGTGTGCATGTATGTTTGTGTTGGTCATTTAAGCTTGCAGGTAGCTGAAGGCACCCAGAGATCCACAGTAACATGTCGTAAAGCATATTTCCTTTATGCCGTGATGTTCCCCAAGTAAGACAGTGAGCTCAGAATGAGATGATGTAGCTGCTCATTGTGCAGTTTGGTGGCTTGTCTCCTTTCCACTCCTTGCCACTGAGCTGCCTGTGAGCTGCATAGTGATGGAAAAAGTTTAATCCATGCTGTCACCCAAAATCATTGTGAAAAGACAGTTCTGGTAATGGAATGGAATTTCTTCCTCAGGTAGACCCAGGTGGGTATTGGTAGGCAAGGTTGTCCATACAGTTGGCCAGTTTCAACACAGTTTTCTGCTGTGCTTTTACTACTTTGCTGCAGTGTGGTTTGTCCCAGAGGTATAATGAATTACAGCATTCAATTCTGCTTGGAAAATAAAGGTCACCAATGCTTTGAATTATAAATTCCATATTTACACACGTCAAACTTTTTGTCTTCTTTTCATAATCTGATAATCCTCACAACTTTTTCATATTGTGGTTTTTTTTGCTCATCCACCTCCTTTCAGCATCCCCTTTTGGCCTTTCAAATGCTTAGGCCAGGACAAAGTGAGTAATAAATACGTCAAGGCTCTTCAGTATTGTAAAGATGTAAAACTCTTTCCATGTTCTCATGGGGATATCATTCCTGTGGTTAGATCAGGTACTTAGGAGTTTACCTCATTCCCATTAAAAGTCAAAGGCATGTCTTTAACACCTCCAATGTTTTTAATGGAGACAGCTTTAAAACTTAAAAAAATTCTGTATCACTTCCAAATTTGTGAGTATCTAATGCACTGTATGTCTGTTTCTATGACGATAATAATAATGTAATCTTCAGGGAATAGTAACAGGCTCAAACAGTCTGGATCCTGAGGTGATCTGAGCAACTCCTGGAAGGACTGATGGTCCTCAGGTCCTGGCAGTAATAGAAAAGAACATCTTAAAAGAAAAACACAGCATTTTTCAGGGCCAGGTCTTGCAACTTCTGCCACTTAGGAGTACAGTCTGTTGTATAGCACTTCATAATCCTGTTAAAAGCAGCCAGAAGGGACTCCACAGCAGGTGACAACACCAAAATATCCATCCTGTGAGGTCTCAGTTCCTACAGGGGTTTGCATGCTTATTGCTTGTCAGCTTGGATGCTTACCTGTGTGACACCCAAATTGCTACTCAAAGCACAACTAATCCCTTTAAAAACATTCCAGTGCTGGTGGCATACAGTGAAATTGAGCAGGATAGGACTTGCAGGTAAAGTGCCATTCAGGAAACCAGTGAGTAGAACTGGGTTTTACTTCTGTTTTCAAACAACTGGTAAATGAAGTGAAAATAGTTCATTAATTCATTCTCTACCTCATTCTCTCCCTTCTCCTTCTGCTTCTTCCAGAATTTGTTTTCAACTTGTTTTCTACCATGGCTTGAATTTGTTATCAATGAAGTATTAATTAATCTTTTAATAAATATTAAATAAATAAAAGAAAATAATAGAAAATATTATTTCCTATTTGAGTGGATCCAGGAAATTTGGGAGAACACACACAGAAACTCACCACAAATATTTTTAAATGTATCTTATATAAATACCTGCTTGGAGTGAATTTCTTCTTCTCCAGTTAACAAAAAGGAAGAAGATTGGATAGCAAGGAGGACCTTACCTTAAAAACATTTTTACTTTAGTTGTCTGTTAAATGAAATGACATTTTTAATTTGTTAATGATAACTGTATATATACACAACTGAAATTTCATTTGTATACGTCATATTTTTGACAAATCATATTGATCCATGTGTCTTTCAGACATAAATGGATCAATGGTCCCATTCAATAAAAAATGACATTTGATTTATTTAAGAAAATACTGTGCAGAAAATCATTCATCTGAGATTTTAATCCTTCTGTGTCTAGAAGGTTGCTCCCAATCCCTGCAAGGAAGCCCTGGACCCCAGGCCTACCCTCCAAACGAGTGTGAACATGAATGACATAGTTTTTTAGGCCAAAGATGAGACTCTTTACATGGGTTTGTTGACAAGACAGTGTACCCAGGGGTGCAGTTTTTTAAAATTGTGTTCCTCTCCTGTGATTCTGCTATAGAGTAGAAGTAGTAGGAAGTACCTCTGTTGTTCATGAGGGTATGTCAAATTTCATTCACCAAAATAACTTAATTGAATCACTGGAAATATTAAGAAAGCATAATACCTGTTAAAATGAAAAAGACTAATCTTTTATTTGCTGTTCTAAATTTTGGTATAAGTTACAGTTGTAAAGAAGTGTGAAGGTTGGAAAAGATGTTTTTTTCTTAAATAGACATTTACCATCTTAGTGAAAAGCGGGACAGGCATTTATAAGCATTTAAGCAGGGGGTTTATCACAGCTCTGAAACAAAAACCTGCTGAATTCTAAATTACAAACCTGGTCAGGAATTGAATGTCAGATTGCACCTTTTTAAAGAGCTACAATATGCCTTTGTGACTACTGGTGTCTCAGAGGAAAACATGACATAAGCAGCTTTGCAAGATTATTGCATAGGAAAAACAAACACACAATTAAATGCATTTAAATGTGATAACATTTTCATTTGCTGGAAACCCACAGCACCTCTGCTACCCTATTCTACAGAACTAACTCAGCACTCTTTTTGCAGTTGTCTTGAGCCCATGGCTTCCCTATGGAAACATCCAGAAAAGAACCCCCATGTGGAAAGCCAGGGCTTAGGTGGTGCTGGTAGTGCTTGAGTGATGGCATTATCCTGCCCAGTAACAGGTAAAGGAGTCAATGGCATACTGATTTGCTTGGGTTTTATAAGCCTCTAAACTCCATATGTAATTAAAGAGACTTTTCATATTTAATAGTATTTATCTTGTGTGTCAAATAACACTTGTTAAAACTCATCAGCTTTTCATTACCAAGATCATTAATACTGTTGGTGATACCGTGACTTGAATACTTCTTCGCTTGTTTGTCACAGCTGCAAATTGACTTTCTGATGACCGATTCAGTTGTAAATTTGCCTTTTCAAGAACAAAACCAGAATATCAGACTTGTTGCTTACCTCAAATTCTTTTATTGACGTTTGCTTTTGAGGTAAAGCAATGTTAAGCTAATGATCTTAGGGGAAGCTCTCTTTTGGAAGGTCATATTTTCAAATAGGTAGCATGCTGCCCAATGGAACAGCTTCTTTGTGAATTAAAATTTTGCTGATTTTCCCATCTGTTCCCCCTGCTGTGATAGGACACCTGGTAAAAGGACCAGACTCTGTTTTTTCCTGCATGTGCACACTTTGACCTGGTAACATTTGCATTAATACCACCATGTGTGATGGAAAGGACAAAATTGTGCTGGCCTGGCAGGCAGGAAACCTGTTTGCTCTGTGCTTCCACTTTTACTTGCAGATTGAGCAAAGGAGTTACTGAAACTGCTGCTCTTTCAGTACACAAGGGCAGGTTAAAGAGTTTTCAGGGGTTTTTTCTTTTTTTTTGCATCTTCACATGCAAAAAGCCCTCATTGTGAGTTTGATCTTGTACGAGGCTTTAGATGGACAGGTAATGTTAGATTTTAAGGCCACAAGGAGATTGGGAAGTAATTTAGTTTCATCTCTTATGGAGGTCAAGGTGTGAGTTTCTTCCATGGCTCAGAAGATATCAAGGAATGGCAATCACCAGGGTTTCTTTTTGTTCGTTTTGGTTTGGTTTGTTTGTTTGTTTTGTTGGGATTTTGATTTTCTTATGTTTTGTTTGTTTTGGTATTTGTTTGTTTTTCTTGTTTGGTTTGCTTTTTTCCCCCCATTACTCATCACTTTCCCTTAACAGGAAATTCAGAACCCCTGAGCTGTTGAAGGTGTGTTGGAGGAAAGGGGCAGGGAGACTGCCAGTTTAGGCATGACATGAAGAGTGAAGTGTTTTAGGAGCCTCTGGTTGGTACAGAGAAACCAACACAAAGAATATATCCTCAAATTTGGCTTTACCAGTTTAATGACAGTACTGAGCCAGCTTTAATTGCTGTTGTGTTGTCAGCAGGCACAAGGTTGTGTACTGGAAGATGACTACTTTTGAGGGGGAGGTCAAATCTGAAAAGAGAAGAACATCATCAAAGTGCAGTGTAGTCAGAAAGTGATTAATAGAGGCAAAATAATTCAGCTTAGATGTGCAGCCCATTTCCTTGGCTTGACTGTGAACTGGAGCTGAAACTTCCCAGAGGCATCCTTGTTCAAGGTGAGTGCCAAGCCAGAAAGATCAGCCAGGCTTGCAGCTGAATCCACCACAGTACTAGGCGCTGTAGTTCTGACCCAATAAAACTATCAGGACCAGACTTAAATTTATGGACCTTGGTAGTCCTCTGCTGGGGCATGGAGGGATGTGAGAGGGGGTGGTGAGCTTTGACTACATCAAAGTTTGTTGTGGTTGTGTTGGTGCTCCCATCACTTTCATCTTGCATAGGATACCTAGGTAGGGAAGGGGTTGAGGGAAGCTTCCCCCCTAACACATTGTGAATACGTCAGTTCGGTGGAAAGCCTTGGGGAATAAGCTCTGTCAGTTAGTTTGCTCACCGAGAGGGCTGAATGTTTGGTTTATGCATCTGTAATCTTGGTAGTATGGAAGAAATTTCTTTCCCTTTTTGTTGTCAAGATATAATCTAACTGATTCACAAAGACACCCTCCACTCAAAGGACTTTGCAGTCAAAGCCAGACAAGCATCATTTGGACATGGGTTGCACTGGATGATGAGGTAAACTGTGAGCTTATAGTATTACACTATTATTTAAATTTTTTTTTTAATCCAATCTCAATGAAGAACTCTAATGTACTTCATATGTCCCTACTTTGTATATTTGATGATGAAGTGAGATTTTAAGGAAGTGAGATATCCACAAGGATCTGCACACAGGTGAGGTTTTGCTGTATATAGGCAGATGAAACCATAGGAATGCCCTAAGGATATAAAAGCTTGAGAATAAGCTCAGTGAAAATCAGAGTGATTTGACAGACATGTCCTATGTGAAGTCTGGGTGTTCAGTGTTGGAAAATGGAGGTGCCCTGGTGGATTTTCAGTCAAGGGGCACCTTGAGTCAGAAGGTTACCTGCTTTGTTGGGTTGCATTAAAAAAATCAGAGAAGATAGTAATCACTGAGGTAATGGGTCCAAACAAAATGATAAATCTATATGAAAACATGGTCTTTGCTGTGGGAGCAGCAAATGTTCCCTTTTACAGGCAGCAATTACACTGTATGGAACAAGTGCTGTGTTTCCATCTAACAATACAAAGATGTGGAAAAGTTACATGACCCTGGTAATTTTGTCTTGCAAAACTACAAACGATTTCCTTAGTATCAAAGACTGAACAAGTAAATAGTTCATTATCAGAAAAGTGCTCTAATAATAACAGTAATTTTAGACAGAATGAAATGAAATATCTCTAACAGTGAAAAATCAACCTGTTTAAACCTTGATTCTAGTGGTGCCAGTGGCTTTTTGCAAGACAGATGGTAACAGACATCCACAAGTACAAAACAACCTAGACAGAACGTGTCAAATTAAGAGAAAAAGCTACAATGCCATAACAAAAATTATCTATTACTAGCATTTGCCCTCATGAGTGGAAATAAGAAAACCAATTTTATGAACACATTAAGTTCCGTCAATAAGGGGAAAAGAACTGCTACGCTCCAGGGTGCACAGACAACATGTGGACTGTCATGTGCACTTCTGTATAATTGTCTTCTCATGAAAAAAAAAATTCCTGGAATTGCCATGCAAACTGTTGAAATACTACCAGAGTCTCATGTAATCCCACTACTGAGGGTTTAGAGTGGGATTCATCTCCAGAATAAGGTACCTAACTGAAGATCTCAACACATGAACTTGGTGGGTAAAGTATATACATTTAAGTGTCTTAACCTGGAGACAAATCATAGAATCATGGAGTCACTTAGGTTGGAGAAGACCTTTAAGATCATCAATTCAAATCATTAACCCAGCACTACCAAGACTACTGCTAAGCCATGTCCCTAAGTGCCACATCTACACATCTTTTAAATACCTCCAGGAATGGCTGCCCCACTTCCCTGGGCAGCCTGTTCCAATGCTTGATAACTCCTTCCCTGAGGGAATTGTTCCTTATATCCAATCTCAACCTAATGTGGCAAAACTTATCCATTTCCTCTCATCCTGTCACTTGTTACCTGACTGACCCTCTCCTCACTGCAACCTCCTTTCAGGTAGCTGTAGAGAGCCATAAGGTCTCCACTGAGCCTCCTTTTCTCCAGGCTGAACAACTCCAGCTACCTCAGCTGTTCTGCACTAGTCTTGTGCTCCAGACCCTTCACCAACATCACTGCCCTTCTCTGGACACACTCCAGAAGTGTCTTTCTTGTAGTGAGGGGCCCAAAACTGAATCCAGGATTCAAGGTGTAGCCTCACCAGCGGTGAGTACAGAAGGATAATCACTGCCCTGGTCCTGCTGTCCACTCTATTTCTGATAAAAGCCAGGATGCCATTTGCCTTCTTGGCCACCTAGGCACACTGCTGGCTCTTGTCCAGAGCACTTATAAAGATATAAAACAGGCCTGGCCCCAACACTAAGCCCAGAGGGACACCACTCATGACCAGCTGCCAGCTGGATACAGCACCATTCACCACCACACTCTGGACCTGACCATCCAACCAGTTTTTTACCCAGTGAACAGCGGATCCATCCAAGCCATGAGCAGCCAGTTTCTTTGGGAAAATGCTTTGGGAAAGAGTGTCAAAGGGTTTACTAAAGTGCACGTAGACCCATCCACAGGCTTTTCCTTCATAGACTAGGATGCAGGAGATCAAGTTAGTCCTACCCTTTAACCTCTGAGACAAAGTAATGAAAGCTTGATCCTGGATGTTACTAAAAAGTGCCAAGTAAAAGTTATGGTATTTTATAAAGCAGCTGTAGTTGCATGGTTCTTTGTTAATACACTAATGGAAATTGAGAAGTCTGATGATGGGGCAGCTTCAAAATATAGCTGCTTACAAGAAAAATTAATAATAATGAAATGGAGCTTTTGTTGCAAACTCCTTATTTCTGAAATAGTTTGGAAAAAAAGTTATGTTGATGACGATATGTTGAATTTTCTCTGTATTACAGTCTTAACTAATAGAATGCTATAATAATGCTGGGAAATGAAAGATTTTTGCTCCCATTTATGAATCATTTTAGTTTTCAAAGTAATGAGTGTATATTAGGGTCTACATTGCTTAGGGCTTGATGGAAGTTTAGATAAATGACCTTCATTTCATACAGTTTAATGCTGACGATTCTCAACTGTACACTCATAGTACCATCTGTAAGAAGATGCAATGGTCTTTTTGTCCATATCCCTGCATTGGTTCATGTTGAGGAAGAAGATTATCCCCTTTGACTTTTATTTGCGCTCTTTTTCGACAAGGTAGGCTTCTATTTTCTTTCTGTGCCTCAGAGTTCTTGTTTGCATCACGTTATCCCAGATGCCAGAATCTCCTCTTATAAATCTGCTATGACTGTCTCATTCCCCTCTGCCTACCACCCTGCATACTAATTTACCTTTCTGTGACCAGAGTAAGGAAAACAGCAGGAATAAAAGAGAAGAGATACAAGGGCATTTCTGCTGGCATAGTTCATACACCTAGTGCTGGAGGGAAAACAAAACACACTTTCTCTTGCTGAAGAATGAAAAATCAATGAATCCTTTGATTTCTGTAGGATGGCTTCACTTTCCTATTTGGAAGAAAGTAAACTGTCCTTTGACTGCCTCCAAGAGCTCTCTGGGGCTAGTATATCCTTCTGGGTCTTCTCTCTTTGGGGGATAAAGCCTTAGGGCTTGTGGCAGAAAGCCCTGCAGTGTTCCACTGCTTGGCCTGGCATCTGTGTGCCAAGGGCTCTCCATCTGTGTGCCAAGAGCTCAGGGACTACCCCTTGTCCCTCCTCAAAAAAGACATCATTTCTGTGTGTGGTAGGGTCTTGCTCCTACCCTTGTGTTTTTGAGTTAGGGTTTCCAATTTTTACTTATAACCCAGGTCTTGCTGAACTGGTCCCTTTTCTCTTTCCTGCTGGGAGCATACAGGTATTATTGACTGTACAAAGAGAAATGCACTAGTTCATTTCTTCCATAAATTGTTACAGGACATTACAGTCTTCCCTTTTCCATGATTTTCAATATTGCAGCACACATAGACTGGCACGCCCATTTGCACATTTGGTCATAATCTCTCTTGCATCAGATAATTGTGCTCACCATTTTTAATGTCAAATTTACTCTCCTGGCTTCAAAGCCTTCCAGTTTCACAGATACATGTCTCTAATCCCCTCTTTTTTCTTTCTCCTCTTAGTAAAAGGGACTGTCAACAGGTGCAAATTGACCAATACAGATGTACAGTAAAAGAAGCCATTCTACAATAACTTCCTGCAAGAGCAGCCTTCCAGAGAATAATTTACAAAATAATTGTCCTTCTTCCAGAGCTACACACTATGTCCTCAAATCTTGAAGAAAGTTCTTCGGCCAGATTTCCATCAATTTATCTCTGGTTTAATGACAGGGAAACCCAGAAATGTCTCTGTTGGATGACATGCATTGCTTATGCTGATGTAAAACTTATGCAACACTGTAGAAAATGAATTTCACGTTTCTCTCTGTCAGAAGGATCATCCCAATTATTTCAAACTTTTTCTACTCCTGGTATGAATGTATCAATTTCTATATCTTCTCACTGTCATGTAATTTTGTCATTAAAAATATAAAAACCTTTATAAATGTGGAGATGTTTATCTTTCATAAAAATAGCTGTGTTGTAAATGCTACAACTCAGTGAAAACAATAACATTTTGTTATACTATCACAACTGAATCCTTAAATGATCATAAATTCACTTGGAATTAGCATAATAACTCTATAAAAGAAATAACAATTTGTAAAATGAATGTGGAAAAGATTTAAGTTTAGCATAAAGCAGGAAATAGATCCTGTAACAGAACTGGAAAATGCTTGGTGGTATGTTAAACAGTAGAAGATAAAGTAATGACTATACAATCCAGACTGAGTTAATACAATGAATAACTGTTGGCTGAAATCTTAAGACTATGTCAAGGATTAATGGAAACCATCCTAGCATGCCAAGAACATATTAAACACCATACTTTTCCATTAGGATTATTTGGATTTGTTCAATAGAAGCATTTGATTAATGAGTATATTCCTGTAAGCAGCAAAAGGCCAGCAGACTGAGGCACACAGTGTCCCTTTAGAAATGATCACTTTTCCTTCTTGGTGTACATTCCCGTGTATTCCATGCTGCCCTGCTGGGCTCTCTCTGTTAAGTTCCTTAGGTACCATCCCTGGGGGGAATGTGTTTCTAGTGACTAGAAAGTGAGCTGGTTTCAGGGCCCATCACTGCATCTACATTCACTTTTATCGCAGCCCCACAAATCAATGTTTTGCTTTAACATCTGCAAATCTGAGAAGCTGGGGCTCCTCAGTGGTTGATGCCCACCTTTTCAGTGAACCTGCCTGTGCACTGTCTATTTAGGAGCGCAGCCCCCAGGCAGCCCATTTTGCCCTACAAGCCAGGCACCTATTGTCAATGCCTGCGTGGGAGTCCTGGGGGAAGCCCTTCTGCCAGAGCAGGACACTCCTGTGCTGGTAGTTACTCTCTTTGGGAGCTGTGGAGACAGTTTTGGTAGAGCAGCAGGGCTGCTCAAGGAGGGAAATTACATTCCTCATCAGCTTGGAGAGGAAGACAGGCTTTTCCTCTGTAAGGAACATCAGGTATCCAAGATGTGGAAAGTGAGAAGGAAAAAAGGAATCAAGTAGATTGAACAGTGAGGATGAAGTGTGAAATACCATGGCAGAGAATCAGTGGACAGAAGGAGAAAGGACTGGTAAGAGAGAAATGGGAAAGAAGGGGGGAGCATAAGGATAAAGTAAAGGAATAGATGGTATGGGAATAGATGGTATGGGAATAGATGGTCTTCCTTGGTCCTCATTTTCCTGCCAAAGTGATAAGAATGGTACCCTCTGGGAAGGGAACCCTAGCTTCCATCAGTTCTCTGCCACATGGCTTTTCTTCCCTTCCTGCCCATTTCCTAAATTTAGTCTACATTTTCTCTTATAAAATCTATCATGCTTCTCATCACTATTAGCATTATCAGCAATACCTCTATTGACCAAGCCGGCACTTAGCAGCCACACACGGATTGAAGTCTCCTGCAGTAAAAGTTGTCCTCTGACATCTGCTTGAGGCAGAAAAGCAGCTGAGGTGCATGGGAGGAGAGGGAGGACCAGAACAGGGCAAGGAAAGCATAAAGATTAATACTGTGGTATGAGGAGCTGAAAACACCAGGTATCTTAATCTTTTGCCATGCTAACTCAGCTCTCCAAGTGTGACCCTTTTGGAGCATTATCCTGTGAGTGACATGGGTGCTTGATCAACCGCTCAGACACTGTTGCCATGTAGGGGCCACATGAAACTAGTCCTGCAGGTGCCTTTGCCAGCCCTGCTCTGGGCATCTACTCTTAGAGGCAAAGGGCATCCTGGTGTGGGGATCTCCTTCTAAGGCTGTTTCCTTGCTGGTTTGCTTAGCAAAGATATTTCTTGTGAGGAAAAGATTTTTTTTTTTTTAATTTTTATTTAAATAATAATAGAATAATAAATTAAGACTCTCTATTTTCAGACCAGTTCCTGATGTTCATCTGCATTGCATCACTCAGAAACAAAGAGCAGCTGCACTGATTACTGTAAGCACATGTGAAACACAGACTGTGTGCTTTGCCCAGGCAATTGTGCAAAGGAAGCTCAAAGATCAAAGTTTTTTTGTTTATATTTATTTTTCTTTTTTATTACTTTGCTGCTGATTTAATTAAAATGATTTTGCAGTTTAGATTTGGGTGCACACTGTGCCCAAGCTGGTTGCCACAAACAGGAGATTGAGGCATCAACTTGAACTTTCTGAATTTTCTGAATTTTATGATGTAGTTAATTTTTTTTTTTTTTTTTTTTAGGCATTGTGAATGCTGCCAAGTAAGGATATACTTTACAAATTGGTTTGGGTAGAATAGGGAACATATTTATTTCAATGCATTTTTTATAAAAAAATGTAAATAGAAATTATAGCTAGGTTGTTTTTGAAGTGATTTTTACTCCACTCATCTTGACAAGCAAAGATTTGAATACATCTCTTTCCTTCGTGGTTTGTTTTTATACTGGAGAGTGGTGTTGAAAAATTGGAAAATCTTTTTTTCAAAATTATGTCAGAGTTTTAGCTAATCCCATGTTAAATTTTGTGGAAAAAATACCCCAGATCTAGCAGAGGTAATTTATTGGTCCTGACACTTGACTTGCTGCCTTCAGAAATTATGCAGATTTACAACAGGGAGGAGCCACAGTCGTTCCTGGCTCTACCTGCTCAGTCTACTCTTTTTTAGAGCTTCTCACCTCTCCTGCTGGATGGCTCAGCTGCTGCTTGGCTCCCTGAGCTTGTAGCCTGTTGCACTAAGGCAATGTGCCAGCTCACCTTGCCATGTGGTACATTGCCTCCTCATGAGTGTCTGTGTCACCCATACAGTGGACGAAGAGAAGGGAAGCAGAAAGCTGGAAGTGGGAACCATGACTACAGTCCTCATTTGTCAGTCAGAGCACTCAATCCCAGGGAGCTGGCACAGCTATGGATCTGCCTCAGGCACCTCTAATCCCGATGAAAAATGGTATCTGGAGGTTTCCTCCTTGAAAATTTAATTGATGGTAGATGGTGGGGATATGTTGATTACTATCATAATGAGGACAGAACAGCTAGATGACATGTAAGAGATGAAGGCTTCATTTCAGTGTCTGGGGAGAAGGAATCTCCATGGCAGGAAGCAGGGTACGCTCGGACCAATGAGTGCCTCTTAGTAGCATCCAGTAAATCATTGCAGTATAGATCAAGCTTGCTGCAGTTGAAGAGGCTGTGTGGTCTTCATATCTCTCCCTGGGCTGTTCCTCCAAGGCAGTGGGAGCTCTGATGCCCCCTCCCCGAGTGAGTTTGCACTAACCAGGCATGATTTAGTGTGGGTACAGATCTGAGTCAGATTTAATTTGCGAGTTCACTGCCAAAGCTGGACCGATTTTTAAGCCAGCTGTACAGCACTGATTTAACAAGAAATGGAAACCATTCAAAGCTCTGTGAATTTGGCATAAATTAAAAATTTTGGCTGAGTGTTACTATGGGGTTTGGATTAATTCAAACCTAAAGCTCACAGTGAAATTCAGGAGGCTTGAATCCATGCCAAGGGAAAGGTTTGCATAGATCTTTGCAAATTGGTAGTGTCAAGGTTTCAACAGCTCTGCTTGATAAGTGAGTAAGAGGAGATTTCCCTCTGAAGTCTGTATCTCTCCTGGAATCCACAATGTATCTGTCATGGCAATATACCACACCTGATAACACATCTTCATTAAGCAGCTTTATTTGAAAGGGTTGTTAATGACAAAAACAATAGCAATTAGAAGTATTGATACTACATTGACAGGCTGTGAAATGGTTGGTGATTCATTCCTCTAAATTAGCTCTTTTTTCTACTCTGCACTGTGAATTCTGCTATTGCTGAAATCAAAACAAAAATAACTTAACGGGAAAAAAGAGAGAACTATCTTGGGGGAACTATATTTGGGGCAAATATTTGTGTAAGGATTTGAGCTGGGCATTGTACTCCTTGCAAATATGTTATGGCTAAAACTGGTCTTCTTTTCTGCATATATTTGTGCATCCATTTCTGTGCAAGTATTTGTTAGTTATAATTAGTTACCAAATTAGTTGAGTAGTTGTTAGGTGCAATGGTTGTTTGCAGTTTCTCACAATGAATATTTATGATGTGCAAAAGTATCATATGGAATTGGATCTGGCCTTTAATAGTGTAACTGAAACAAAGTAAATATAGGGCAGGAATAACCAACCAAAAAAACAAACAACAAAATTATGAGAAGTGGAAAACAAATATTGTTCATGCACTAATAGTCAAAGGTACAGACAGCTGTAGGTATATGTGTGTAAATCAGCCACTTTGTAAACATTTAAGTCATCTGAGAATTACTTTTAGATTTTTTTTTTTTTGTGATAATGGTACCATAGGTAGCATGAGTCACCGATATAAACTGTTTAAATTACAAAGAGATGAAGACAAATATAAAATCAGTGTTATACAGGTGGTGCTTGCATTGAAGAACTACAGATTTGTGTTTTCACACTAATACTGAAAGGTTACTTTTTTTAAAAAATGAGATTTCAGAAGCTAACTGTATGCTCCCATTTTCTTTAAAATTAGTATTTTTACTTCATCGGCAAAGACCTCTATTCTGTACCTACTATTGTGTACCACTGGAAAAATTTAAGCACATGGAAGAGAGGATATGGGAAGGAGAAGAATTTATCTTCAGTGAGATTAATGGAGTACAACTCAACACCATTTTATTGTTCTGTAACCCCAGATTTTAACATCTGATCTGTGCAACACTCACAAATGGCTCGTTGTTTTATTTTAAATCAGAGTAATTTGTTATACTGTTTCAATATTTATTGCAGTCACATAACGTTATTACCACTGTCCTATCTGTCGTCTTATTATTTTTGGAGTGCTTACCTGCAAGGTTTCAGCATAGCTGCTGAGCACCCAGCAAGCTGTGAGGCACTGACGCAGAACACTGGGTAATGCCCCATCCTCTGATTCTGACCTGGGCCTCACACCAGCACATTAGTCTCGGTTACACTTCACAGGCATTAATAATCACAATTTAAATAGCTTAAAACTGAGTAATGAGTTCACCTGAACACTTCTGTAAGAATGTTTATCAATCATTAGAGAAATAGTCAAAAAAGTGAAAAATTAGCATGCCAGAAGCCGTGTAATAAACCCTGTAAGACTAGATATTAGAAAGATTAAGCTGTTCTTTCACTATGGCGATATATATCTATAATGAGATGCAGTTGCCTCTTGCAACTGTGCCACAGATTAATTAGTTTCAGAATACTGAGCTTGTTCACAGTACCTTAAAGGCTCTTGAAAAATATTATGCATGATAGGGATGCAGAGTGAGTATACAGGAGGGACACTGTGAAAAGCAAATAAACTCGGCTCTTTGCGTTGTTGTATTCTGGGGAGACAATTTCACTTTAACGACTTTTCACTCAAAAATCCTGATAGGATGTTACAGATGTGACCTTCATCTGCAACTTTTGAATTTGAATAAGTTTAGTAGAATCAAGTTGGCAGAATATGTGTTTCTCAAAAAACTATGTGCATTGTCTGAAGACCCTGGAGTAAATATTGTTTTCTTTTCTCCTTCTCCTGCTTTATGTATAACTTTATAAGTGGTTCCAATGCTTTAAACCAGATGTGCTGGGCCAGAATTATTCAACTATTGCGCAGCTTCAGTTAAAGAGAACATGTGCTGTGTGTGCCTGCATAAGTAAGCGCTATGCTGTGCCAACACTTTCTCTTTTCTGTTTGCATATTTTTCTCCAATCCATCTCCCTCGGGAAAACCAAAGTGCATTGGACTGGATATGAAACACAGGACAAAAAACCCCAAACCATGCATGATGCATTATGTACAGGGGAGGCATGGTGGTGTAATATAAAGAATTTATTAGCACAAGTATGAGATCCCTACTCAAGAGTAGCAGCAGCCAAAGCTAAACTATGTAGGTCATCCCAAAAACTACCAAATAAACCATATGTAGAGACTGTCCTTTGTTATGTGATACAAAAAATTGTTTGTATTTATTACTGAGACTTTCTATGTGTACATAAAGGTTGATATTTTATTTATAATAAGGTTTATCTCCAGACACAACCTGAAATTATTTTTAGATCCACATAAGCAATGATGTAGATCCAAATAAATCATATGCCAAGATGTGGGAGAACCAGAACACTGGAATTCAAAGCCAAGAGAGTTGGAAGAACTCACGGTGAGTGGGGTGGTAAGACAATGCCTAGAAGAATCACTACAGAATCACTAGATTTTTGGCTCAGTAGATATCTGCATATCTCAGAAAATTGTAAGTGATCCAGAACTGAATGATTCTGTCCTGGGAGACGTGTATTCCTTTCTTGAGAAAGAAGAATTATATATTTAATTATATATATATTTTTTTTTAAATGTAGCTGTTTTAGCATACTCAGGGCTTTTTTTACTGAAATGATTAACAAGAAGTATCACAGGCAAAAGATGAAAGTTTCTTCAGTTTTTCATTTCTATGCATGCTTACATTATTGTTCAAACTCTAATTTTTGTAGACAATCCTGAGTATCTAGGAGCTCATTTTCCTTTTCCTTCAGCTGTAATATTTATTGACCTTTAAAATACTCCTACAATTTTGTTTCTTCAATTGTGATATTGTGACAGCACCTTTTGGTTACAATAACCTCATTAATAGCTGACAGTTTTATGTACTGTGTACATGTGAACCTGAGGTCAAAGAATGACTTGCATCAGAAACAATGACGTCAAATCCTGGTAGTTCATGAGAGAAAATGATGTACACTTTTTCTCGTAAAGCTTTCTCAACACTTCTCTGTGATGGATTAAAATGTGGATTACTTACTCCACCTTTGCCAAGGAATTGCAATAAGAGAGATGCCAATGGCTGTGGCAGCCCAGTGGCTTCTCCAGAATTTAGGTAGAGGGACATCCCCTTGACTGTATTTGCAGAAATGTACATAACTAGGGAAACAAACTGGAGGATCCTGAGCACCACGTGCTACAAATCTGCAGTGCTGTTGGAACAGCTGAGATCTGATGGAACTGTTTGTACAATGGAAGATGGTGGCTAATTGAGTGCACTTTGTCTGGGAGCTCTTAACAAATGCAGTACGGCAGGGGTCTGTCCTGGGACCAGTCCCATGAAATATCATCATCAGTGTTCTGAAGATGATGGACTGCACTCTCATTAAGCATACAGGTAACAGCAAATGGGAGGACCAGTCAATGAGCTTGAAAGTAGGGCTGCCATTCACAGGTGCCAAGACGGGCTGGAGGAAGAGGCCAGGAGGAGCTTTATGAAAATCTGTGGGGGCAAGTGCATAGCTAATAATGCCTGTAAATGTGTTTCCCTGTGATGATAAGCTGAGGGAGACTGTCTGACTTGGCTTCAGGGAGAAACTGTTGGTGGACTAACAGCAGCCCCCCAATACCTCTGGGGACATGATTGAGAAAAGGGAGCTAGACAGACAAGGGCCATCAACTGAACCAGGCCAGAGAGGTGGCTAAAAAGAGTATTCTTTTCCCCACTGGGCCAAAGGGGCAACTCTTCCGTACAGCCTGAGTTACCTCAGGACAATTGACCAAGCACTGGCACAGGTTGTTCAGAGAGGTTGTGGAGCCTCCATTCTCAGAGATATTCAAAAGCCATCTGGGTATGGATCTGGGCAGCCTGCTCTGGGAAGCCTTGCTTTAGCAAGAGGTTGGACCGGATGACCTCCAGATATCCCTTCCAGTCTAAAGTATTCTGTGATTCTCTGATCCTATGATCCTAACTAAGGATGCAGTTTTTGGGAAAAAAGTGTGATATCAGAGGGGCTTTTATTTTGTGTTGTCTAGATCCTCTAACATAGCCAGGTCCTTGAAACTGTAAATTTATCTTCTTCCAAAAATTTCAAATTTTTTTCTCAAGTGTCTATTTTGTAAGACTAGAATGGGTGTTTTCCACCTTTTATTCTGTGCTTGATGAAACCACTGTCCTGTCAGCTCTTACTCTGTAGTCACAAATAATATGCTGTTGACTGCACTCTTGTTGGGTGACCTTAATAAGAATTCAGTGCTTTTCTGCCAGTTACGGTATTTATTTTCAGGACTCAGTGAGTTCTTTGAATATTAGAGTCATGACACTGTTTTCTCAGATGTCTTGAAACTTGCAACACAGCATTGCTGAAGAATTCACTCCTGAGTTTCCACTGGTTGAATAGTCACTCAGTTCACTGATAAACCTAGTGTAGGACAAATATCTCTGCATGTGCATACCTATATGCATGCATATACACCACTTATAATAAAAAAGCAATTTAGCAACCTACTTATGTCTGATATTAGAATATACTACATCCTAGCAGCAGATCTTTCACTTGATTTCAACTATCAAATCCAAAATCAGACTCACGAAACTGGCTTGGAAAGTTCTGAGCGTTTTGCTCTTCAGTATTCTTCCCTATTGATATTTCTGTGTTTCAGTGAATGCTCTTGTCACAAATTGAGAGCTCAATAAAATATAATGCCCCATAAAATACAGATTATATGATGGGAAAATTTATTCCATGAGCCTAAGGGGATAATTTGACTTTCATCTCTTCCATCTCTCTCAAAATATAGAGCTACCAATAAATGGTATGTAAAGGAGATCAGAGCAAACCAAGGAGTTAAAAATTTGCAATTTATTAACTTGAGCGTGAAAATACAGAAAATAGGCAGGAATTCAAGTTAGTTGAGAAAGAAGTCTCAACCTATTGCATTAAAACATGGTTTGCACTAGTCTAATGAGTTTTCCATCAAATGAGGCATGAAACATACTGCCAGAATATAAAGTCAGTCAAATACCCAAATTACTGTATAATGTCATTATATGTTTTATCTTATCAGGGAGCTGGTAAAGAATACATTATCTTTAAATTTACACAATCTGCAAAACCAGAAAGAAGGTCTTTTTTTATTTTTTTTTTAATGAATTCAGATAAGTTGCTAGTAAGAAGAGATCAAAATCTACTGAAGTCTATAAGAAAAATATACATATAGAGAATTGTCAAGAACACACGAAGAGAATTGTTTAGCAGAGATTTCAGTTCAACGTTCTATTTAGAGTTCTTGTTCAATCAGACCTATGGAAAATAACACACAAAAGTAGCAAGTACCTCATCAAACAATTTTTTTTTCTCCAGAAATTTTTGAAATAATGAAGAACTGCAATATAATTGTTAGCATTCTGCTTCAAAAGTGAATGTTGATTATTTTAGAATGCAATATTTTGTAAATATTTAAAGAGGGAGGACTGCTTTCATTAATAAGGAATGGTGCTAAGTTACAAGTGATATTTTTACATGACTAAAGGAGTTGATGATTAAAATGAAAAAAAACCACCACAATTATTTTGAGTTTTTTGTTCAGAATCTTATTCCTGTTTCTGTCCCTAAGGGACCTCTTTACAACTGTGAGACAATTGCATGGTTTCAAAATTAATGGAATTTCTATTACCTCTCATGAGGCTAGAATTTGTTTACTCGAATCTCCTCAGACACAAGAGTAGACTGTCTGGTCAAGTATTCTCTCTTTGACTACTGAATTCCATTTTTCTGTGGTTTCATTACAAACTACACCCAGAAGCTTCCTAGAATTGAGTACGAGTCAGTGTATCGCATCAATTACTGCATGCGATGAATTAAATCTTCGTTTATCCTAAATGCCAATAGGTAGCTCTAAATCTTTTCCAGCATGGTTGAACACTGCTTTAAGCACAGGCAGAGCTCTGCCTGCATTATCTGGGCTGGTTCACTTGCATCCTTCTTCTGTTTTCTGTTGCTAAAACAGTTGTATTTCCTCTCAACACACTATTTAACAGATGACTGTCCATCCACCTCCTCAAAATCCCGTTGTTTACCCAATGATACACCGTCATTGACAGACTTTAGGTTTGTTTTAATGTGTCCCAGGTTTCCTTCTAGATATCTTTGGAAATAGATTGCTGTTGAACTCTGTGGCCAGCTATAACAATTCATTAAAAATTAATTTCCTACTTGCCTGGTATTTTCCTGATTTATGTGGCATTTTGATGCCTTCGTGTGCACGGGTAGATTTCCAGGCTTCACATCAGTATTTTAAATTGGAAGTAGGATTAAGAGCCTGTACTCTGCCCTTACCAGTTACTAATGTTTTTCCCTTCCTGGTGGGAGGGGGAAAGTCCCATCACTTTTGATGTATGTAATCTGATTTTTTCTGTTACACGGGTTTACCTTAAAGGAGCACTTCATCTACAGAGAAGATGTCGATGCAGAAGAGCTGGGCAAGGACTGGGGCATCTCTTCCATGTGAGGGGACTTCAGAGGGTGAGGGAGTTATTGTCTTCTGGTCCATGAGAGTAGAGGAGGATTATTTGGGTTGAACTGTCAGGAGCCTGGCAAAATGTCCACTCAGGGAAGGGGAGAGGAGAAAACGTGTTCTCTGAATCTTCATGGACCTTTTAAATTAAATTTTGTTATATCCTTAATCCTATCTTTTTTTGGTGGCAACTTCTAAATCAGCTCCTCTGTTACTGGGAAGAGCTGTGTCTTAAACCTCATTCTTCCAACGTGCAGTCAAGACAGGCAGAGCCAGTGTTGTGTCTGCCTGCCCTGTGTATATGCTTGTTCTAACAGTGCAGGTAGTGCCAGCGCTAAAGAGAAATGCACCCTCATTTGACATCATTTTAAAAAATGATCAAGTCTGCATTTTCTTTAACTACGCAAAGTGCACTGTAACATAAAAACCTGATGATGGTAATAGTTTTTATTGGCATGCTATTTTACTTTAAAATGGTCCAGAATCAATTGTAGCACAGGCTACCAAATACATTTTAAAATCCTTGACATTTGTGGCATGTGGTTTTTGCTATTGGACATTCTCTCCTGTATTTTTAGAACAAAAATGTGATTGACACATTATCTTTTGGGTCTCAATCCAGTCTGCTCTTCTCTTAGGTTTGCCTCAATTACTTCCTTCATTCTATTCATGAACTAACTGCAGACGGCTTTGTTTGTCACTTAAAAGAGAGTAATACCTCACCAAACAGGGCGTCTCTTAATGCATGTTCCTTTGGTCTTTTTTTTCTGTCTTTGCTCACATGAGAAACGTAGTGATAAGACAAGCGGGAATGTCTTTAAAGAGTGGGTTTAGAATGGATATTAGGAAAAACTCTTCATTATGAGGCAATGGAACAGGTTGCCCCGTGAAGTTGTGAATGTCCCATCTCCGGATGTGGCAAGGGCCAGGCTGAATGGGTCAGGCTGGTCCAGTGGAAAGTGTCCCTACTTGAGGCAGGGGAGTTGGAACTAGAGGATCTTTAAGGCCCCTTCCAACCCAAACAACTCTTGGATTCTATGATAAACTGTGGTCTCCTCTAGAGTCAGAGTTTCTCTTCTCTCTGACCTTCTGGAGATGATACAGATGCCCATTCAATACACAAAGGATCTTTGTGGCTCTGGAAGAAACCATATTGGAAAATTTTAGAAACTTCTCAGATAACTCAGTGCAGGGAAAACATCTGTAGGGACAAGCCAGTGCTCTCTGAGCACAATGATTTCCATGCCCCATTGGTTTGGATCTCAGATGTTCCACAAAAGAACCTTATAACTGAGTATATGTTGCAGAATATTGTCGGTGCTACAACTCACTGAACCTCCAGTTCTGACAATGCCATCATAGGTGACTGATCATATTAAGCACTGCAGATTCATAAATTTAATTTATTTTGTTTAAACCGTAGATAAAAACAACGGACTGTTTTCTAGTGTTAATGAAGTCTCTCTGCTTTGGAGGTCCTCAAGAAGCATCATGTCACAGTACCTCAACATCTTGGGCATGTTCTATTTTCATATATGAATTGTTCATTGAACTGAGAGAGTTCTGAAGTTTGTTCTGTCTGGTTCTTCCACCACCTGTACTGCAGACACGGTTTCTGAGGCACAGACAGATGTTTCCATAATTTATTTTGTATTTTTTGCAAAACTCCTTCACTCTGAGCCTTCTCAGAGCCTTCCCTATCTTTTGTCATTATTACTGGGGCAAAGTTTATTGATTTTACATGCAATATGCAAGGAAGATGACTTTCTGCTGTTTCTCTTACTGAAGTCTTATGATGCTCATGTTTCAACCCTCAATTCTGCCTTTGCAAATGCAGACTCTTTCAGATAGACCTTTTCTCTGTACTGGAGAAGAGACCTGGCAACAATTGCTGAGGTCAGCAGACCATTTGCATGCTCGGAGGAAATGGCTCAAAAAGCTGACCATGTCAGGTATTGGGACTAAATGTCCTATGACTTCTTCCACCTGTGTTCCCCCATGGGTACACAAAAAGAGGTAGCATACTGTTCACCAGAAGCAGTTTTCCTCAGGTACAAGGGTTAGACTGGTGAAAGGAGGTATACCTTCACTTGACCAACTGCTCAGGAATCTGGTTCAGGGCGTTAAAGAACACTATCTCCTATGAAGCTTCCTTATGTCTCTGTGTTTCAGCAAGACCTTCCTTTTCCACTAGCCAATATCCTAAGGGCTCCGTATAGCTCCACATAGCCTCTTCTACAGATTTTTCTTCCCTCAACAACAATTTAGGAGAGAGTTCACGCATTTGCTTTTTGAGTCCTGACAGCTATTAAAATGTGGGATGCAAAATGAAAACTACTGGTGTACCTTGTTCATCCACTAAAAAAATATTTCCAATTATGGGAAGATTTTTTCTTGAAATTAACTCCTCCAGCAGAAGTCCTTTTATTTTTGCATGCAGGTATCTTAGATTGTAGATAAGGTTGGTGCACTTTTCTTGCAAAACCCCTCAAGATTAGTTAAGCTGGTGCTGGTACAGGTTAATGGATTTCAAATAAAAAGTAGCAAATTTAAAGACCCTCTAGGCTTTTTCTGTTCCACAGTTTAGAATAACACTTCTTTTCCACAAAAGCTTAAATTTAAAAGATAACTTTTTTTTCTAGTCAGCAAAATGTAAATTGCATTAGGTAATAACAATAATTGTAAAAAATGCCTCATTATTTGGCAGTGTTTAGCACATTCTAATGAATTGTGGTAATAAAGGCATCTTTCTTGTGCTTTATAGTATATGAAACTAATGCCTTGAAGGGACAATACAAAGGGGTACAAAAGCTGGTTGCAAGCAGTATCTTCTGTAAACACTTCTAAGGTAATTACATAGGAGACCATAAGCAAGACCAGTCAAAAAGATAGATATTATGTTTTTCTTCTTAGGCAAAGTTAAACATATTCAGGTTCTAAATAAACATAAGCATTTTAAAGGAAATATTTATTATTGGTCAAAGGTTGAAACTGAACTTCTAATGGTACTGCTCTCCTCTAAAGGAGGTGACTTGACTCTGAAGTCAAATTTTGTGGTTAACAGTTAATGGGAACACAGAAAGGATGGCAAAACCACACTTGTAATATTGTTTTATTCCTGTACTGTATATTGTAGTGGGAAACGGTAATCGGTCAACATTTGTATCCGCAGGATGAAAGGGCTTTACAAGCTTAACGGGAGAGGATAGACAAATGAATCAGGGTAGGATCTCACTCTATTTCTATGCTATTATTTTAACCGTACACACTATTACATGGGCTACTGAAATACACCTGTAGTCAAAAATGTGGGAATACAAAAGTTGTTGGCTTATAGATTTCTGTGCATTACATAGGTAAAAATTACTATGGGTCAAGGGAAAAGGTTGGACTTGATGATCTCAGAGGTCCTTTCCAACCCATCTGACTCTATGATTCTATGATTGATTTTACTGCAAGTATTCTGAGTGTCTTGAAGTTATTTCTCATGCTTTCAACAGTGTGAAGACTTTTTAAAGATACAATCCAAAAGTAAGCTCAACGGATAGGTATGTTCATAATACATCATCAGTAGGGTATTGCGCAGTGAACAAAGTAGAGTAATTTTATTCTTTTCCAAATGAGAAAACAGAAAAATGGAAATTGCCTTTGGGGATCAGACCATCAGTCTAACCATCCTATCACCATTTTGTCTAGGGGGTGTTGGTGTTAGTTGATTAAAAACATAATCCACCCTCTACCATAAACAATGAAACAAAATCTCAAATCAAACTTGGCTAAGCATACATTTTTGTATAACTGCTATTGCATAGAAATTGCCTTAAAATACATGTAATATTGGTGTTATATTCATGCCATTGTCAGGAAAACAAAGGAGTTACAAGTTGATCTTTTGGAGGCAGATTAGATTGGGTGGTGAAACAGAAGTAAGGAGCTGGGCAACAGTGGATGCTGGAAGTGCCTCTCAGCTGTGGAGTAGGATGTGTGGCCTGTAGGACAGGTAGAAGCAGGGAATGTGGAGCAAGTATCCTACATTGCTCTCAAATTAGTCCTGTATTATGACTGATTTGTTTTGAAGAACTGTTTCAGGAGGCTGTTCTGAGGAACAATGCATGCCTAGTGACCACTTATTTGTTTATGAGTGACAGTATCGCTCGTTTAGCAGTGGGCTTCAAACTGATGAAGACTTAAAAAAATGCAAGTTACTTTGAATTAGGCTGTGAAAGATGCACTACAGGCATATTATTCATCTTTAGAGAAGGCCCTAGCAACTCTGAAGTATACCGCTATATATTAATAAACTAGCAAAGAAGTAGAACTAAATGAAAATCACACTTTCCTCAGTTTGAACATTTAACATTTTCCTTTACTCAAGGTCATTTCGATTACTGGAATTTCAGTTTAATGAGAACCTGACTTTGACCAACCGAAAATTCTGTATTTTGTTATTAAATCACTAGCAGGCACAGTGATGATTGGATATATTTGGCAAGGAATATTGATGTGGAATTCTTACTGCAACAACATGCATGTGTATAAAGTTCAGCAACATGAGTTCTTTGTCTCTGAACATTGTACAATCAATATTCTATTACTGCAGTGTGAGCTCTGCTGCATTGTAGCTAAATTAATGCATAAGACTCAAGAATGCAATGATGGGAAGAATTCTAATTTCTCGATACAAAATGTGTGTAAGCTGTTTGCTTTAGCTGTAGAAGCTCCGTTCCAGTACCTGTTGCATCAGGTGCTATTTACGCAATTTAATTGAATAGGAATTTGTGAAGTTTTGATTTATTTTTCTTGTGGTTTTCTTCAGTAATGATTTCAAAGAACATCATATACATCTAGATGATTTTGTTGAAATTCTTTCCATCTGTTTTGCTTTGTATGATGAAGATGTCTACAGCATCAGGGTATCCATTATAGAGGCTTTGCTACAGACCGAAGCTCTTCTATGATAAAAAAATCAAATAAATTCAAAATGAAGATGTTTGAGGACAAGAAGGATGAGCTACTCCCCAAGGAAAAGGGAAGAGTGCAAACTCCAAAACCGGGGATTATTTAGACAGTAGGCACTGCTGTATGTCACCCCCACAGACAAGCCAGGGTGGTCTTTCTATAAATCCAACCTAGGCAGCTGCCTGCAGGAGCAGAGTGCTGAAGACAGCAGCTTCTGTCCTTGTTTCTTTCCTTGCCTGACAAGACCTCTGCTGTAGTCATTGCTGACGCTTTTTGGGTGGTGCGAGGGAGAGGCTGCTGCAGGCAACACAGATTGTCCTAGTGCCTCATTCCCTTCCCTGACTCTTGCTTCCTTCAGGGGCCATGTTAATCCCTGCTCAGCCCCCTTGTGGAGAGCTGCAAGGGGGGATTTATCCAAAAAGATGCGGGTGGAGGTAGAGGGCCTGCTATTAGTAGTAGCAGGAGGGGAGCTCCTGTGGGAGAAGGAAGATGAAGAATTGATTAGGCATGATTGAATTTTACCAGCTAGGTGAGTCCCTCATGGGGAAAGAAGAGAGATATCTTTTGAAGTGTATTGGTAAATGGGAAAGGCAGCCAGAGAGAAAGAGAAGCCTTCATCTGCAGCCCCTGGGACTTCTCACAACTCTAATGATCTCTTTTGTCCAGAGTCTCTAAAATCTTTTATCCACTCAACTCATTCTGACACTAAGGTTGAATAAAATTTTGAATTTCTTTTGTCATTTTCTTTGGAGGATGGGAGTAAAATTTTGTCCACACAGTCCACAAATTCTGATTTTACTCCGCTTGTTTAACCACCTCATCTATGTAGGTATTTCACTGGTGTCTTTTAATGGATGTAAGCTGCTCTGCTTTATTCTCTTCTCCCTCTCAAATCCTGAGACAAAATACAAGAAAAGTAGTGGTGTGTCTTTTTTGTTTGATTGGTTGGTTGGTTTTTTTGTGTTTTGGTTTTTTGTTTGGTTGGTTTTTTTGTGTAAGGAAATCAGGATGTGTATGCCCGCCTCTCACTTTTGGAGTATCAAAGCACTACACCATAATTTCAGTCTTTGAGTGCAGTTCCTTCTAAAACCAGAACTCGTAGAGAGGTAGAGAAAGATGGTTTCACTGTGTGTACTGTTTAGAGAACAGCACATAACATCACTGCTGCCCTTTGAACACCAGAAAAGTGTTGGTGAAGGCAGTCCTACTACTGCAATTTTAAGCTGTTCTGGACAGTTTCAATGGTGACAGAACTCATAAGTGGTAAGGATGAGTACCTTGAAAGGCCATGGAGTCTAACCACCTGATCAAAGGCAGGATCAGCCATAGCTGTACAGTTTCCAACAGGTGCTTGTACAATTTACTCTTAAAGCCTCCAAGGGGAAGATATGATAAGGTTCTCCCCTATACTGTACTTGTGCTTTATTGTACTACCATGGCTTAAAAGAAGTATTGATCTATGCTCATGTGGTGTAGTCATGCTTCTAGATCTTCCTTACCTTTAAATTATACATGATATTCACCTTTCCTTGTGAATTTGTGATGTTGTTGACTCAAGTCAGATGGTAATTCCTTTCCTCCATGGTGACTGCTGAAGTGGGTATTGTACACTCCGTATTTATGAAGTGGATTATTCCTACTTAAGCACAGACCTTTATTTATTTTTCCTGACTGCAGTGCATCTCTTTTCTTTATGACTGTTTTTCATATTTGGTAAGAGGCTTTAGATTAAAATTCTAATCCTGGCCCCTGGTGTGTTTGTGACCCTTCTTGCAGCATACCTAGTATATATTCCTTGATCCAAAGCAGTGCAAGCATTAAGTTGTGCAAGCATAAGACCCAGGGCAGACCCCTAGGGAATCTATCAGACACACCTCTGTGGTGTGGTAGTGTACCCTCTAATCTGTGCTTGCTTGTGAGAGCCATGTGAGGCAGTGTCAAAAGCCATACTGAAATCAAAGTATTTCAAAGGTAGTGCTTCTCCTCTGTCTATGGGAACCATTATTTCATCATAGGAAGAGTTGAGATTTTCTTGACTTGATTGTTTTTTGCCTGCTACTTATTTCATTGTCATTTTCTAAGGGCTTACACACTGATTACTTTCTTCACTTCTTTCCCAAGAAAGAATAATGTCAGCATTACATTTGCCTTTTATCCTGGAATATCTCTCCATCCTTCATGAGCTCTCAGTGACAACTGCTAATGCGTCTGAGTTTGTTCAGGTGCTTCTTTTTTACATGAGAGTGAAACTCATTAGGCTGAACTAATGTGAAAACAGCTAATTTATAAAGGTATTTTCTGGTCTGGTCTTCCCCTGCTGCATTCTTACTCCTTTCTCACTGATGCCAGTTATACTAACTGTGGCATTTTTTTTCTTTCGTGACAACATTGGACTATAAGTGCCTACTAACTAGAGAGTAGGAATATCCATGTTTTCTCTTGCTTGTGACATCCGATTTTCAGCCCTGGTTTTTGCACTTTTCCCATCATCTGCATAAGCTCTTTAAAATTCCTCTGTATCAGTTCTACCTAACTTACAGTTTCTATGTGATTCAATTTTTAGATCAATGAAGGATTGATCATCAGCCCACCTACCCTTTTTTTGTTTATTCTATTTTCTGCATTAAGATAGTCTTTTTTTAAATAACTTTACACTTACTGGATCTTAGCTACCAGTTCTCAGAACATCTTAAATTTTTCCCTTTGCAGGTCTATTGTCCTTAGTTAACTGGACAGTTCTGCTTATCTATTATTTTGTATATGCTGTCACCCAACTTGCATTCCACCACCTCTCTGGGCAACTTGTTCCAGTGTTTTTCCACCCTCATCATAAACATTTTTTTTTCCTTAGATCTAGTATGAATCTCCCGTCTTTTAGTTCAAAATTGTTGCCCCTTGTCCTATCGCTGCAGGCCCTACTAAAAAATTTGTCCCCATCTTTCTTACAGGCCCCCTTTAAGTATTGAAAGATTGCAATAAGGTCTCCCTGGAGCCTTCTCTGTCTGGGCTGAACAACTCAAACTCTCTTAGTCTTTCCTCATAAGAGAGCTGTTCCATTCCTATGATAATTTTTTCTGGTTCTCCTCTGGATTCACTCCAATAGGTCCTTGGCCTCATTAAGTTGGGGTCCTCACAACTGGACACAGTAATCCATGTGGGGTGTCACAAGAAGGAAGGAGGAGAATCATTTACCTCGACCTGCTGGCCACGCTGCTTTTGATGAAGTCCAGGATAAGGTTGCTCTCAGGGCTAGAAGGGTCATTGCAGGGTCATGTCCAGGTTTTCATCCATCAGTACCCCACAGTCCTTTCTGCAGGGCTGCTTTTAAACCAGTTGTCCATGCTTATGTTCAAGACAAGTGAACTAGTTCACTAGGTCTTTTACAGCAGTTAAATAAGAAGTTTAATCACTTTAAGACTGTCTTCTCCTGCTTGTTCACTACATTTTTGTATTGCCCTACGGGCACCTAAACTCATTCCTTATAGCTTCGTTATGAGTCAATCTACACCCTAAATCATAAATCCTTGCCTTTATTACTTCCTAAAGTACTGGCTAATAAGTGTTGCAACTGTGAAGTATTTTCTTTTTTCCTTCCTTTTCTTTGGAAAGGATCATGGCACAGTGTTTTTATGTTCTTCACAAATATCCCAGAGCCGCCTTCTAGTGCAAGTTGAGATTTCCATGAAATGATGACCAAGGTGCTAAGAAACTATCTACCCTGGTGAGAACTGCATCGAACTCATGGGTCTCAGATGCTCTCTGAGGTTGTATTGAGAGTACTTAGGTTTATCAATATAGAAAACTTAAACATAGATTGCCAAAGGATCATAAAAATCATGAACGTATTTTTAAAATTCTGAGATTCTGCTGTCAGGAAGCACATAATTACTAATAGTTAAAAGGGCAGGAGATGCATTAAAACTTTTGTTAGCGCTTGCTTAATGCCATCTATCTAAATAAGTTCATTTCGTTCCTCCTGTGCTCATGCTGCAGATAATGCCTTTCTACCGTACCATCATTTATTTATTTTTATTGATTCACTCATTTCACAGAATTGTTGGGCAAGAGAAAAACACCTATTTGCAATCTAATCAAGCAAGCAAATATAATTATAGCTATCTAGTGTTTTCTTACTTGCAGTTGCCTTATCTGTCTTTGCCTTGATTGTTTTCTTGTTTGCTAATCATAAATTCTGGTAAGTGAAATGGTTTTCTTGTTTGCTAATCATAAATCCAGAAAAAGGCTAGAACCCCCTTTCCCCAGCAGATACTAGGCTAAATGCTTAAAACAAATAAATTATAATGACATGAAGATTGAGCAAAAAACCCCATCGTTTTTAGCTGGGCACCATGTTTGTGTTATATGTCTTCACAATTTGCCACAGGGCACATGCAGTGGCTCATTTGTAAGGGTCACTGCAGTGAAGTGGTCAGTTTTATGTAAGTTTAAAACAACTGTCAAGAGCAAGCTGGTAGTTTTTCAAAATACTTTCCAGGGACCCTATGACCAGTTCTAGCGTATTTAATCAGACAGACCAAGGACTATTCTCTGTCCCTCACAGTGTGCTTCTTCTTGCTATGACTAGCCTTTTTCTTCATGATGAACTTATTTTGTGGATAAGTCCCGAGAATGTACCATCCTCCCAATTATACCTGTGTATCAGCTAGGAGAGTATTGACTGGCACGAAACAAAGAGATGTCAAGGGCACTCAAACAGTTAAACAAAACAGACACATGGTCAGGGAAATAAATTTATACCCACTGGTTTTTTGCATATACAACTCTAAGAAAATATATCTCATCAAGATGCTGTTAGTTATTCAGTGACATCCTTGCTGAACGGGAAAGCTGATTTCTTTGCTATATATGAAAACTTAATTTTAAATAACTTTTAAAGCTCTGATTTTCCAAGAGTCTTACAGAAAACATGGAAGACAACGATTTTCCTAGATGAGTGAAAAATTTAATGACAAGTTGCTATCTTAGTAATAAAATTTAACAGTAACAACTGTTTACTTCATCACATTGGAGAAATAGGTTTTTAAAGTATAATTTATGTTTAGTACTATAGCTGAATATGAAAAGAAGACTGGAGAGGCCTGTCAGCTTCGTCCCAGACAGTGCTTTAAATGAGAATAGACAAAACACATAAAATATGTGGTTCTCTTCATGCAGGGTAATGAAACAAAAATGATATATTAGATTTTGAATTTTTAGCTCTTTAATCTGAGTGACTGAGCTCTCAGATTTGGGTTTAAAAGTTTATGTGTAGAAATAAATGAATGGACATGGTATTTTTCTATATTTTTATTATTTTTTTTTAAAATTTATTTACCATTTTGTATCTTGAGTTTGAAAAAAAATATAGTTTTGACATGATACCACTGAGAAGGACATTTTTTTTTCTTGCAGGAGTGCCTAGAAGATACGGGCCAGGACTGTGCGCTGCCTGCTGCAGTTTTCTGTTCTCGGCAGCTGTTTCCATTATGTGGGACTTTACTTAAAGTAAACAATATTGGTAGAAATGAGTGCAAACCTGAAACGAAGCACCAGTCATTAGAACAACTTCTCTTATAGTATATCAAGCCATATGGTATCTCTATTGCATAGATGAAAAAAGTTCACTCCTGTTTGGTCCTGTTCAGCCTTTTTCTCCTTCCAATGTGACATGGGGCCCTGCCTTGTTCTGCTAGTGATGTTAACCTTAGTTGTCTGCTCTCCTGAACCCCCATGGATGAGGACACCTGTGTGCATTGTGTTGCGCTGTTTGTGTGCTTAAAGAAGAAAATCTGCATTTTGGTTTCCTTTTTTCAACACCGTATTCTCCTTCATCTGTGATCAGGAGTCTCGGTTTTGTCACCTGTTTGCACCTGGGGGTGTTATGAGTTATGACTGGTTGCTAAGGGTAAAGCTATGTTACACAGCTTGAGCCAATTTGGAGGTTCAGTGATGCCTCCAGGGCAGTTTGACCCTGGCACTCTCTGTCCCATTTCCCTCCCTTTTACCTATAGTTCTTTGCTTTGACACCCTGACCTCTTTGTTGAGCTGACTCTGTGTTTCCCATGATCTTGCTCCAAGCCAGGGCAAATTTACTCAAATAGCAGAAAATCAATGTAGAGAGAAAAAGCATTTTTTCTGCAGTATCGGTGAACTGGTTATTGCTTGTTTAGGTGTGCACTAGAAGCAGTGTGGTATGGGCAGAAAAGATGACGAAGGCAGACTTTGTGTTTGCATGGGGACTTTGACTTACTTTCTGATAACAGAAAATATCCTCTGCATCACATAACCCCAAACTCAGAACTGACACAGACACACACACATAATTTACCTTAGGGAAAGACGTTTTAGTGCATCAGCTGAATGGCAAGAAGGTACAATAAATTCAGCCATGCATGAGACCTTTGTACTAGTTCCAGTTATTTGAATAATAGCACTCTGATAAACACAACACTTGAACTTTAGTCGAATTCCCTTGTTCAGTAGGTTATTTGGAGTTGTAGCCTTTGGTCAGCAGAAAAATCAGTGGATGAATTCAAGTTTTTGTAATTCAGCTAACAGCCTTGTGCTTTGACTTAAAAGCCCCTCATGCTTAGGCAGATAAAATTTGCCATTGGGTACATTAGCATTTTTCCATTGATTAGAGAAAGACCTTTGACCTTCACACCTAGAGCACTAAAGGAAGGGCAAACTGGGTGCCTGAGGCTGGGTGATTGGAGCCTACTCACTGAGCATTCAAATAAAGATAGTTCACAGAAAGGGAGAAAGGCTGAGTTTGGAAGGCATCTCTGGAGATTCTCAGTCCAAAATTTCTGCTCAGGGCAGGGTCACCCCCAGAAGGTCAGGGCTGTGTACACTCAGGTTTTGAATATTTCCAAGGATTGTGAGTCTATGACCTCTCTGGAAAATCTGGTCCAGTGTTCAATCTCTTTACCATTTAAGAAGTCTTTCCTTATTTTTAAGAAGACTTTCTTGTATTTTAGTGTGTGCCCATTGACTCCTGTCCTTTTATGAGGCACCACTGAGAAGTCTGCTTTGTTTCCTTTACTTCTCCCCATCAGGTATTTGTAGACTTAATGCATAAGACCCTTCTGAGCCTTCTCTTCTCCAGGTAAAACTGTCCCAGCTCTCTCAGTCTCTCCTTGTATTACAGACGTTCCAGTGGTTTAGTCACTTTTGTTGCCCTTCACTGGACTCATTCCAGTATGTTTATTTCCCTCTTGTTCTGGGGAGCCCAGAAGCGGACCCAGCACTTCAAATGTGTCTCACAACACTGAGTAGAGGGGAAGGATCACCTCCCTCAGTGAGCTGGTGATGCTCTGTCTCGTGCAGCCTGGGAGGATGTTGGCCTTCTTTGTTATAAGAGAAATTTGCTAGCTCATGTTCAGCTTGTTCACCAGGACGCCCAGGGTTCTTCTCTGCAAAGCTACTTTCCAGTCAGTTGGTTCCCAGTTTGGTCCAGGAATTTATCATCAATGCACTCCAGAAACATCATGGATTTGCTTCCTCTGGTACTGTCCCTTCTGCAAATGTTCAGGTCCCCCATGAGGACAAGGGCCTGTGAGAGTGATATTTCTTCCAGGATCCTGAAGAAGGCATCATCCACTACTACTTCATGATCAGGTGGTCTGTACCACAATAACTTAGTTTAGATAATAATTTAAACCCACGTAATTTCATTGCAGTATAGAAGTGTTTCAAATTTTTCCAGAAAGAATCATTGTCGTGTTAACAATAAAAAAAATTCTAAAACAAAAACTGAAAAATAAAACATGAGAAGCGAAATTCAGTAAGAAGCTCCTAAGAGATTACCTGAAGTGCATTGTTTTCACCATATGACATTATAACTTATCCTCAGTATACCCTAACTATATTGTTGATTAATAATTCAAAAGAAAACTTTCCAGGGAAAGGAACAAGTCTTCCTTTGGGTTTTGTATGGGATCTGCACTGATGCTGTAATCTATTAACAACTGTTCAGTTAGCTCAGCAAAAAATGATTGTAGAGTACTGTTGTGTAAACTTTACTCGTCCTTGAATTTTTTCTCATTTAAATATTCTGTGTATGCAAGACAGTCTAGAGAGGACAATACAAACACATGTGCAATACATAAACAGTGTGATGTAATAGAGATGAAAGGTAGGGACCTAGGATAAAAACCATCCAATCTGATAAAAGATGCTAAGCAATATAACACAGGACAATAAGATTAGGATGATGAAATACTATACTGGGAACATAAAACAGCTTGATAGGTGGCATGTGGTTAATGAGGCAAGGCTTTGTAAATGGACAACTAAAATATTAGAACAGGGCAGTAAATAGAAGGAAGTAGGACAGCAGTGAGTCAGAAATCCTAACAGTGAGGATTTTAATTCTTCACTGTGGCACTAATAGTCTTTCAGAGATGTTACTTTGAGGTTATGCAGATTTTGAAAACTATAGCTCCAATTGCTTGGTTTGTATGTCTTTTATTTTACTGTCCAGAACAGTGTTAATATGTCTAACAGGTAGCTCAGTGCCATAATGGATTAGCTGGGACAGACCTATTTGCACCTATTTGGTTTAAGACATCACTGTCACTAAGCCCTTCACTCTGAGAGCTTTTCCTCACCTGTCTGAGGTATAGGAGCACCAAATGTAGGTAAAAACAGTTGCTCTGTATCTGACTAGAGATCTAGCTGTCTCCACATGCTGCTCTCAGCAGTGGCCAAGTGCCAGGATGGATATGTGACAGCACCTGGCTGCCACTGTTCACATCCGAGAAGGGACAAGTTTGCATTAGCATGGTACGCTGAGCTGCAGCAAGGAGGGAAGCCATTGGGCTCCTTTGTGCCCCACTGGGGCAGGGACGTGTTGAGGAGGGGCAAGAAATGCAGTGGAAAATGTTATTTTGTTGAAAACACAAAAGCTTTAGTTTAAAAATAACGATTCCAAAAAACCCTCCTTCAGGAAAGCAGACGATGAAAGAAGATATTACTACAAAAGAAATAGTATGAAATCTATAAAGAGCACATGTTAGGGAGCGGTTAATGAGCTGGTACTGAAAACATGCAGGGAAAGATTTTAAGTTCCTCGTTTCTCCCATATAATTCAAGGAAACTTGTTTTCTTAGGTGTATAAAAAGCTTGTGGGATTGAAGCCCAACAGTTTATTATATGGTATGTGTGTTTAATTAGTAGAATTGAGCATTTAGTTTTATACTTACATCAGTCTCTGTTATGGATGTGTAGGAGGACTGTGTGTCTCCAAAGGCAAAAGTGGTGTGAATACCACAATAGTGTGATAAATGTTAAAAAAAAGCTGTTTATGAGTTGAGTAGGGTTCCAGTCTAACATGCAGGTATCTATTTTGGTAAAGCTTACATTTCAGAAGCATTGAAAGTTCACTTAGGAAAAATATCTAAAGCATATGAATATTTTCCAACAACCTAAGCTGACCCAAATTCTTGTGATTTTCTGTTTCCAAAAGTGCTGGGCATACCATTAGGACCAGCTCTTCCTTTTTTTTGGCTCTGATCTTGTGTATTTTTCCAACACCAGAAAATATTGGAAATCAAATGGGGTGAAAAGGTGGGAGTTTTTTGAAAAGTACAACTAAAACCCAAAGCTCTTTTTCAGTTTTGGATGAAGACTTTAGCTTGACATTTTACATGCTCTCAGTTTCTAACTCCCTTTCCTATGCTGTCATACTGTATTACTGTCATTTTGAAACTAGGGAAGATTTATAAGGAAGTAGTTCGTGGGTTTTAGGGCTGGGAGACATTTTCTCACATGGTGAGAAAAATTGAGGAGAACTGAGGAGGTGGAGGTTGGAAGCACTGTTTCTGATAGCAATTAGAAAGAGATATTAGTGGATATGGGGAAATTCTCTAGAAAAGAAGTTAGAAAAATCAATGTATGGTAATGACTTTCATAATCATTATATGCTTATCTGGAAATCACCAAGTACTGATTATCCAAGTCCTTTATTTCTGTTGAGATAATACTTCTCAGTGAGAGTAGAGTTAATGACATAATTTTGAAGAATAAGTATCTGGTTGGGATTTAGGCATGGTATCAAGTCCTTTCATGCTACCTGGTTCAGCAAATGTCAGTCATTAAAGGACTTACTGAACATGAAGCAGAAGGACATTCCTGTCTGTAATTTTGTGACAGTGACGGTATTTCACAGCAGTCCCTCGTAGCTACAGTGTCATGCCCAGAGCAGACAGACACCCACATGGCCAGCTCAGTTGCCTCGGCATTGCGCAATTAATCAGTAAGTTTTAACCTTGTTTTTGAGTATTGCGTATTGAAGACATCTGTAAAATTACCAGACTCTTCTCCAGGATAAGATTATAGCAAAGTATGTAAAAACCTGAGCTGTGCAACTGGGCCTTGGTGTCTGTATGGATTATAGCATTATCCTTGAGTTTAGAGAATGTGGCTACAGGAAAAAAGATGGAGGCTGTGTGTTAACATATGTAAATAATGATTGCAGATATACTCATGTACATAGTGCAAAAGCTAACATTTATTAAAAGCAAGGATTGACTTAAAAGCAAGTATTTTCTCTGCCCTTTCTCTGGCAAATAAGTAACGACTTCTCTGTTGTGTGATTTCCAAACTAAGTCATACCCAACACTGGGAAATATACTGACATACTGACAAAATGTACTAATGTAGGTGCAGATTTATTAGCAGAAGGAGATTGCTTATACTGCTTATACTAATCCCCTGAAGAAAATAACACTGGCAACCTATCCTCTATCCATGTTTTTGTTACCATAATTAAGCTTGTGCTTGGATTTTTTGGCATAGGAATGAGCACAAAATAACACAGCTTTAGCTGATAATCTATACTGACATTTAAGTTTTGCCTCGGAGGAAAGTACCTCCTTGCCCTCCCACCTTGACTTCTTAATATGAATTTCTTGCAAATGTAGAGAGAGCTTCCACTGTTTTTTTTACACTTTATTTTTGGTGATGGATGTTGACTTTTCTCATTTTAACCTTCAGTAAATGGGAAGAGAACGGAAGTTAGGTTTATAGGAACAGGGACAGGAAGGAGACGTAATGTTGCCTTATTCCTTTTTACTATCAGTCCTAACATTTTCTTTCATTCCGCTGCTTGTATCAGCTGTGATCAGGAGCAGAAACAAGATTATTTCAACGTTTATGAAGGAGAAGTACAGGAGGTATATTTAGATGCAGAAATATTGCAGGATAAAGAAAAAAAAGCTTAAAGATACTTTAACCTACCAGTACCTTTTGTTTGAGTAAATAACTTCTCAGTCTTTTGTTACCAAGTTTATATTTAGCCCAGAATACACCTATTGCCTTGAAATGAACTATTCATTTATCTTTCGAATAATGTTTATTATATCACTTCTAGGATTTTGCAATAAGGATACTGTTATAGAAAACAGGAGGATCCCATATAGCAAAATCAGGACAGCATGTTCTTGTGTCCTTTAAAGATCAAACATCGATGAATCTCCTGCATTTGCTTCACTCTTCTATGTAAATATGTAAAAACTAGACTGGATTATTAGGTTTACCTTGTTCAGTCACTCTGGTGACACTGATCCATATGTCAACCTCCTGGACTGTTGTAAAAGACAAGATTAGTAGGGAAATAAAGTTCAAGGGTCAGCGCTTTGGTAAACAACCAAAGCTGAAGGAAGTCCATTGAGGTGAAATTGCTTAAAAGAGACATGTCAAGTAACCATTTAAATTTCAGACATTGGATTTATAGTGCAAATAGGCAGAGAGGAAAAACAAGCCAGGCAATGTGTCCCTAATTCAGGTATCCCAGTCAAAGGGAAGAACTTTTATTGAGACCATTTTTGAGCTTTTCAACTGCTGTGATGTTGGTCTGTCCTTCAGCCAACATTTTGCCTCTGGGTTTTTTAATCACTCGGACAATACTTTTACCTTGCACAGGACTGGCTTGGCTCCTATCCTTATTGATAGTCCTTTCTAAAATATTATCCTAATGCGACTGCATTACGGAGAAGTGAGATTGTATTCTTCTCAAGAGAAACAGATAGCCTTGCGGCCTTTTGCTCATGCACAACCTTTTGCAGCAGTAGAAGGGGTTGCAGGGATGATGCCCATGACTGCAACAGCTGTGGGAGCTATAAGAGCAGTTATTTGCATCCCTGAAATTAAGGGGAACCACAGGGCTTGTGAGAGACAAAAATAATCTGGCACCCTGACTGACAGCTTAGCAGCTGCCATGCTCCACTTTTCATTTTGTTCCTGGTTACTTACCTTGTGTGAGTTGCTTTACTCTTGACTATCTGAGTAAAGTCTTTTCCCACTGAGTAGGCTTGACTTAAGGAACATAGTGCACACATAGATTTTTGAGGACTGTATAGATTTTGAACTTTGAGAGTGGCTTCTTTTTGAAGCTCAGGAGCAGAGACAAAACTAGCTCTTGTCATTGGCAAGAGTCTTCCAGAATTCCTACTGCTTTAAAAGGAATTTGGGATCATAGGAGGCAAAGAGGAAAGAAATCTGGTCTTCCTTTTAGAGCTATACATCTCTAATTCCCTTTGATCTTTTGCTCAGCATTTGATTAAATCTTTGTGTGTATTATGGACCTAGTCAGAGGCGGCTTGCAATACCTCTGTGCTGAAGTTACATGCTTCTGTACAGTCTGCCTCTGTAATCTTGCAGACCAGAGCACAAGGATTTGGTAATTCATAGGCAAGAAACTATTTAAGGTCAGTTTCACATTTTTTTAAGATTTCTAGAGGCAATTCTCCAGGTACAATAAATTCTGAATTGGTTCATTGCAGCAAAGCTACCCTGTAAAAATAGTCTCTCAGGATTAATATTTAGAGTTGTGGTTACAGTGGGAAAGTACCTTATACTCATTTCTCAAGATTGATGTCAGCAGAGTGTTTCAGTTAGAGATATATACTTTAGCCATAATCTCAGACCCACATAACCTATATCTGAACATCCCTCGAACATCAGGATGTTTAATCCTACTGTGACTTTCACAGTGAGTCTCCTTTTCATAATGAGTCAGATACTCAGTTTAAAGATATTCCTGTATGTAGAAGTCACAGATCTAAATCCCTGCCTTGCTATTACTTCTACAGATTTAAATCAAACTCTGATAATTGAGATTTAGGCTTGCACCTATGCTGCTGAATTAAATGACATAAGTGTCCCCAGGCACTTGCTGGAGTAGTCTCTGGCACTCTTTTCAGCCAGAATATCTGGCGTTTTCTCATGGAGTTTCCAGGCAGTTGGGGCTTCATAAATGCCAGAGGCTGTACTTGCTGTGGCAGTTTGGGTGACCCTATTTTGGAGGCCAAGAGAACTTAGTCGAAGACACATTGCCACATTGTGTCAGCTGATCTCAGACTCAGAAAACAGGTCCTGGCATGTTTCCTTTACCAGTATAGATATAGATATAGCCTCAGGGTTTTCATCTTTGGCTCCGTGATTTGTTAGGAAATATCTTATGGTCTTCAGATAAGACTATAAGATGAGTCACTTTATCTGTTTGTTTATGACTTGCAACTGGGTAGAAGCTAAAGATCTCATGATAATTTTCGGTAGAAAAACAGGAAGAGCCCACATGTACCAGGTTACGTTTTCTGTCCTAGTTGGTAGTATTTGAAATGAAAACTACTTTTACCCAGTTGTAGTACTGCTATTGTTTTGTTTTCTACATCTCAGGATGATTTGCCATATTGAAAGTATGGTAAGCCAGTGAAAAATTCGATTTGATTCTCTTCTTTGCCCACTGTTTGTTGTTTCCATAGGATACTTAATTACAAAATGAATATAAATATTTTGCTGCAGGATCTCATGAAAGATCTATTCTTAGTGCCCAATAACCACTGATGTCAAGCAAGAAATGATGATAGCTTTTTTTCTCATAAAAGATACCACTGAAACACTGGAAGTGATGTGTGTATCTGTACCTCTGAGGGATGACAGAACCAAGCAGAAAGTTTTACTATTTATGAGTCTGAAGTGGGGTAGTCAAATTGAAATTCACCTTTGCTATTACACTGCAAATTTGGGTTGTTTTATGTAATGCCATGTGGATAGCTGGAGAGCTGTCTCAATCCCAGCCAGCTGGGGGAAGCTCAGGACCACCTCCCTGAGGGCACTAGAGGGGTTTGACCCTATTGCTGAAAGCTGTAGGACTCCAATTCCTTCCCTTTGGGGGATTCTCTATTGTTAGAATAACTTTCATTTGATCTTTCAAAAAATATTAGCTTAATTTTCTCATTCACCTTTGTGTTTTCCTCAATGGATCTCAAACTAGCCACATCTCGAACTTAGTACAAGATCTGGATTTTGCAAGCTAGTTTGAAGTGCTGGGATGCAATTGTGTCCTAACTGTGTCATCACTTAGCTTGACAGCAACACATAGTTAACTCTTCCTCATCTTCTAATCTTTTTCAGTTCCCTTATCATGTGCAACAGATTGGATAGTTAGGATGTTAGACCTGCTCAAGCATGCTTAGTGGTATTTTCACTTGTCTTTTTTTATAGGTGAAGAAAACACATTGGTTTAAACCATGAGATTAATAGAAATATTTTCAGAAGTTTCCAACTTTGGATTCCACTCATTCACCTTTTTATTCTGCAAGTCTTCTTTCTTCTTTTAAGTGCATATTTCTGAATAACAAGGTAATAATAAACAAATCTCACCTTGGTTGGCAAGGCAAGCAGGATGTTATCACAGAAATTATCAGTTTAAACTAATATGCAAGCACAGAGGGAAAGCATAGGTGTGCTCTGTGGGTTAGCAAGTTGTCCACCTTGAACATCAAGGCAGCCTTGCATTGAGCATTTCCAATCCTCTTGCAGAGCTCAGAGCTTAGTTCTCACCAGTAGCCTCAAGACAGCAGATGGAGCTTGAACAATCAAAGCACTTGACATTTCTTTTTAGAGAAATAGTCAATCTCTAAGTGTTGTGCTTAATTTTGTTCAGTCTGTTTTACAGTATTTGCAGACTCCTGGTGGCAAGCCAGGGGTGCTCCATGTGGAGCTGTGTATTGATAAAAGCAGGGTAATGAGCTGTGGGTATGTGTTTGGGGTTTTTTCTACCCAACAGGTCTTTGAAAATCAGTATTGTAATAAATTTTAAGTGCCTATTTAAAAACAAAAAAAAAAAAAGCATCACTGGGCACCAAATCTCAGGATGCTGGCATACATGATGCTCTCACCTCCTGTCCTTGTATACTTAGGCACCTAAGAGATGATTAATTTAGTACCATACACATCTCTGGGGAAAAAGCCCTTAGCCATGTTAATGATTTCAGTGTTGTATCCCTGTTGCCTCTCTGTAGGCTTGTCTGCATATCTGAAAAGGTGTTTGGTTTTTTTCAACTCGCACTGAAGTTATGCTAAGGCAAAAACTCAGCCCAAACTAGGCCCTTTGCTTTCATCTCCAGGGCAAGCATGTAAGCTTCCTGCTGCACTTCAGTGAGTTTCTATGTTTCCACCTAGGTTTCAGGGACCTGCAGTTCCTCACTTCTGAAACACTGTGGTACTTTACCAGCATCCTTCCTCGTAAAGAGTCATTTTCATTTAGCAATAGATAAAAGCAATAAAGAAAGGTTTTTGAAATAGCCATGTGAATATTTTGTCCTACCTAATATCATGCTTCACTGCAAGCAAAGCTGGATAAGCTTCCCTTAAAGCAGCAGAGCAGAACCTGCTGCCAGCTGCCAAGAAAAGGTGTTCCTACGTGTGCTAGAGTCTGACTGACTCTCCTGGGCACCTTTGAAAGACTCTCTGCCTTTCCATCCTTTGCCCTCCAACTGTGTTTCTAAATATTGCCTTGCTCAGTTTACCATGTGTTGGCTCCCCTTGTTGAATTGCCTTTGGTGCTGCAAGGGTCAGAATGAACTGTAAAGGCTCCCCATTTTTACACTGCTACATAAGGCCCATGCACAGCCCACATGCAGTTCTAAAAGCCACATAGCTAGTGATTAATAGACGTCTTCCCCCAACATTGCTTATTCAACTCTGAGTTGAGTTGAGTTATCTCCCACCACTGAAGTTTTGAGGTTGTTACAGAGGGAGGTTAGACATTCAGGAAAGTGTACAAGGTGAGGCACAAAGCACTGATATTACTGTTGCACCAGACACTCATGCAGTTTTCAGAAATGCCTCCCAACACCCATGTGTTGCCAGGGCAGGTGAGTCTGGACTCCCCTAATCTCATTTTGTGAAGTCAGATGCTGAGGGTATCCCTTAAATCATGCCACAGGGTGAAAAGAGAGAGAAAATGGTTCATCATTTCATCTGTATTCTTTGTTTATTTTTCTCTTCAGTGACATAAATTGATGGTCTCTGGCAAAAAGGTAATAGCATCAGATAGTGGTAGTATCACCTGATGCTCCCAAATCCTTTGATTATCTGGCAGTAGTACAGCTTTATGCTGAAAAATGTTTCCAGAAACGGCATTGTGGGATTCTGTACCTATAATTTCTAAATTATTTCCATATCAAATGTTTTCCACAAGCAGTGAAAAAGACACTTAATTTTGTTTCTGCCTGTCAGTCCCCATGAACATAACCTAGACTTGGAGTTCACACTGTACTCTTTTCTTCTCCTGTATGATAGCCAGCAATGGAAGACTCAGTGAGTCAACTTAAGTCTTCAGTTACACTGTAGCAAGTTATTGTCTTTGAACTGGAGCTGAATATGAACTATTCAGTCTTGGTTTTCCTGCTATTCTTGTTCTTTTTTACCCTTTTGTTCCCTCTAATCTTGTCACAATATAAATTGCATTTGATGAATATATCCTCTCATCTCTCTGTAGGTTGAAGAATATTTGCTATTCAAACTGTTCTGCACTTTATTTCCTTGCTTGAAGTACTAAAATATGTTTTATACATATATACAAACAGAAACCATATATTACAAATGCAACATAAAGTGTGCAAGCTGCTGATAGCTATTTTCACAAACCAAATCCCCAATATTCAGTAATGATAAAACTGGTAGCAGACCCCCAGCAGTAGTACTTCAGCAGCCAAAGAGAGCAGGAAGTTCATGCAATTCAAAATAGTTTATTGGTGGATAGTCCAACCAGATTGTGAAGAAGAAAGAATAAAGAGCTCTTAAAAATCAAGTAAATCTCATTTTTGGAAAAAGGGATCCAGCAGACCTTGTCTCTCTGATGATTTTCCCCATTCAGGTTGACCAGTTATAAATATGTGCTGATTAGTTCTTTGTTAAATTACCTCTTCATAAGGACAGATGGAAGAAACGGCAAAATGCATCCTGAATTCTGGCCCCCGGAGCAGGCCACCACTATTGCATATAAGAGAGACAAATATAGCATACAGACACAAGAGAATAAATGAAGTGATTTCAGAAAATCATGCTAGCTTTGAATTCTGGAGTTTTAATTTTATTCCTTGAAATAATTCACTGCAGACCCTCCATGGCAATCTCCAGACTGGATAATGTCTCAAGCACTTCTTTAAAGGTTTAACACGTGAGATGAAATCCGGGGTATATTTAATGTCATTTCCTTTCAAGTAGGTCTCTGGGGAAGTGGTTGTTGGATAACATTGCCCAGTGCAAAGTGGGAAAGGGGATAGAGATTAATTGCCTTCTACTGACATCACTGTGTATCTACAGAGCCCAGATTTGTACAGTGCCAATTTAAACATAAGGACTGTGTTGTATATTGACTGGAAAATGTGATATACAGAAAACCTACAAAGCACAGAGCCCACCAAAAGGAATGGAGCGGAATAATTTTGGCTTCATTCTGCTATATGTTCACAGACATGCAGAGGCTACAGAAAAGGGATGTTAAATCTGCCAGGACAGAGGCCACTGCTGTCTTCCTTACTCCTCTTGAGCACATACCCATCACGTCTGTGGTGATGGCAATAGCACGGGTATCTGTAAGTCACATTTCAACTGTACAAACTGAACTGGCAGAACTTCCATTATGTAAATGGCTGCTGAAGGACACTGTTTGTGGAAATGGGTTTTGCCATTCCTTATATAACAGCGTTTCTAACCATAGCTCTTCCAAGAGGAACCAAAAATAAGTAAAGCTTAGAGTCCATCTGCAAATTACTACATGAGATGGTGTGAAGTGCAATAAAAATGTTTATGTTCTATGCTGCTCCTCTGGCAAAGACTTACATAACTCACTGGTGGCTCCATCACTCATGAGCAAAGCACTCATCCTAGATGCATGGCCATAAAATCTTTATAGTGCCTTGCAAAGTGTGGTGTGCTATAAAGTTTTATAGCCATGCATTTTGGATGACCCCATTACATCACCACAATATTTCCCCATGAAGATTTTGGCTTACTGATGCTCAAAGCCAACTAACTTCTACAGATGGCTCCTAGAATAGCTGAAAGATCCCTGCTTTGTTTTTTGTTGTCAGCACAAATTTAATGCACTCCTTTTGTTTCATTAAGTCAGGTTGCAGGGGAAGTGGAACAGTGCAGTCAATATATGACTGGATTTGCTTTCTAGTTACGTGAATCACATTGTCTCCCTCCATTATTAAACATTTATGCTGTGGTAATGTTTCCATAGGACAGCTGATAGACAAGCCCATGCACGGGAGCAGTGAGAATGAGGTGTGTGTCATGGGATCTGGTTTGTATGCTGTCAGCCCTTAAGGAATCTTTATCTGTTAGAGATTTAATTGTGTAAAGAACTATTATATACTACAGAGATACTTTCTGTCTCAATTTTTGTTTACTCTTGAGTTGGTTTCTTGCAACTTTTCAGAGAGATGAACTAGTGATTCTGTCCCTCGGTGACTCTCCGAGCACAAGAATAGGCAACCTTGAGCGAAAAAAGAAAAGAATGAATCCTCCATCCACAGGCAGCATTAATTTATTTTGTCCTAGCCATTTAGGACAGTGCACTCTCTGATGATGTTTCACTATTTATAAGTTAGAAACCTTGAAATATAGCCAATCCAAAGAATATATTTCTTTTTTAACATCAAGTTACTTTAAAAACAAGTTAAGGTTAGTATTTTTTTTAACAAATAGCATGGTTCCAGAGTAAGTATAATTATAATACCAAAATATAGGCAGGAAGGCATTATAAATTTAGAACATTACTGATGAAAAAACAGTTTTCAGATTCAAGACAGGTTATATCAGGCAACAAAACGATTTCTGTATGAAAAACATTTGAACCAATTTTATGGTCCAAATAAGGAACACTGGTCAGCTTTTATCCATAATTTAGTGACTTAAATTAGTTTAAATATTAGTGCTGATGGGGGAGATAAGGCTATGAATTAGCGCCAAAATGCATTAACTAAACAGGGTAGAAATAAGTTTCAGTTCTACTCATCTCTTAGATTTTTTTTTGTTTTTATTATTATATGTTTAAAAGATTTTTTCAGGCTTATTTATTTCCAGTATGGTTCCCTGTTATTAGGCAATTTGGTCCACAAACACTTTGTTACTCCTTGTTTCTTGACCAGTTATTTAAAACAGGTCTCAGCAGGCTTTTAGAAGTCCCAGTTTACCAAAACTTGTGATTTTACACTTGATGATTATCAGTATGCAAAAAAAGGAAACTAATGTCATTCACTGTCACACAATCATTCATTGTCATCTTGTTCTGACAGCAGGCAGACTCTGACAGAGTTACTGCTGTACATTTTCAGCTGTTGAACAAATGGGAAAGATTTGACACTCCCCGCTGCTGACTTACATATTCAAGTGGTGTTGGTGTTGTCCAATGGGCAGTTTGCAGAGCAGTGTTTTTCTGACCACCACTTTCTCATGAGGAATAGGTCCAGTAATTAAGTAAGTAACTATTTGTTGTAACTGAATGGGTTAAAGAAGTGAAAATTTGAGACAACTGATTTTTAGGCAGGACATTTGCAAAGTTTCACAGAATTAATAAAATGGAAGAGAAAGTCCTTTGCTGTATGTCTAGTGCTGTACGGTGCTGATGAATGTCTGTAATCGATGCTTGAGTCTTAATGAGTAGCTCCTCTGTATGTTTATTTATACTTTCAAGCTACAGTTTATATGTGTCTGGTAATGGTGAAAAATGTCTGCCAGGTGCAGCATAAAGTAAATGCGGAAGGCAAAGCTCTGAGGGACACAACTGAGTTTTGCAGCTGACAGCTGCACGTGCAATGTCCCCTACTGGAGTAGTATAATACAGACCACAATCAATTAATTACATTTATAATTTGTGGAGAGCACTGCAAAGACTCTTAGGTGCAGTAAGAAATGTAGTTTTGGAAAGGCATAGATGGAAATGTGTATATTCCATTCTTAAAATAGATGTTACCTATATCATTAGTATCTTAAATTATCAGAATTTAAAAAATTATATGCCCTCATGTGCTCTTTTGCATCTTCCTTCTTTTGACATTTAAGTTGGTGCAGACAGTGAAAATAATTCGAGTGCAGTTCTTCTCTGAACAAGGTCTGTATGAAAAGAGCATTTTAGAGTTCACTGCTTGTGTCAGTAAATTCCAGATCAAATCTGATTCAATTTACACAGAAAATGCAAAGACCACTTAATCTGATGTAGGTTTATATTATTTATTTTTAGATGGATATGACATTACACATCAATGTAAACTGAGGAATCTGATTTCTGATCCTGGAAAAAAATAATTGCTGTTCTTCCTTTCCCCAGCATATCATTTTCTGCTTATCCCTCAACGTCCTTTAACAAGGAGTTTTGCAGACAAAATACTCCGATCATTTGCTTTGACTTTGCTAACTACATTGAGAGGAAGAGGACACTCGTTCTCCTGCAGAGAGTTAGTTCTAATGTGATAAAAGAAGTTTAAATAAGTACAAACAGCACCGAGTTTGCAGACTTTGCAAGCATCCAGCTGAGGAACTAAATCTCTAAATCCTTGTAGTTTTACACCCCCTTTTTTAAACAATTTGCAGCTACTGCAGTTGGATCTAACAATAGATATTTTCACTCAAATCATTCAAATGTCAACCTATAAATAAGAATTATTAGATCTAGCACTCCTCAATACAATGGAATCAATTGCCAGCGTGCTATGTTTCCAGCCCAAGCAAGGCAGAGAGCAGGGTGTGCCAGAACTGGCTCAAGCAGCTGATCTAGATTGGCTGCTTTGTCAACAGTTGTTTTGGCCAAACTATCTCCAATAGAGATCTGGCCTTGAACCGCTTCTTTCAATTAACTCTCCAAAGGGACCCGTCACCGACACTGAGAATCCATTTGTGCGGTTTTAGGGCCATTTAAACTGTCACTCTCCAAACACTCTCAGTGTAGGAAAAGCTTAGAAATACCCTAGAGAAGATGCTGTGCCCATAATTCAAACCCAAACTTATTTCACTCTGATGCTCATCCTTGACATTCTTCCAGCTTAATCAGAAGACAGATGGGAGAAAAAAAATCCACTGTTCAGGTGGTTATATTTTCCTTATGGATTTAGAAGGTTCCATGTGAAACACAGTTTGAATCAATGGCAAAATATAAATAAATAAATCTACAAACTTGCAGACCCATCTGAATATCTATTTTGCACTAACTTGTGGTTAGTCTTCTGCCTTGCTCTGGATTACAGGCTCTAAATTCTCTTACTCTATGCTGACTGAGTATTTTTCTCACTTGTGTTTTACATTTTCTCCATTCATGCTCCTTTCTGTGCCGTGGTTTCTGCTTTTTTTTCCTTAAGGTATTAGCCTTGGTGCTCAGTTACAGTCAGGGAAATACCAACACTTTTCATCTACTTAGATCTATGAGGAACAGGAATGAAAAAATGCCCACTGGCAATTTCCCATTTGCTGTGCACTGCAGTATTGCATTCCTGCCACTGTGTAGTGTTCTGTGAGACTCTAAATTAAACTAATTAATGGGATTTAGTGTGATTCACTTATCAAGCAGCAGTTACAAGAGAGTTTGCTTCTCTCACCTGTCATCAGGAGTCTTCCTTCCAGGTAAGAGCCTTTCTGTTGCGCCAAGGGTTCTTCTCTGTTCTTTTTTGTAGCTGGAGATTGTTGAGAAGAAGGCAGTTTACTGTGCTTAAAATGTCTGATGTAAATGTGCCTAAGAACCTGGGAGACCTCGGGCATAAAAATGGGATGTAAGTAAAGACCCTCTCTTAGTGGTTGCTGGTTACTAGGGGTCCATAAAAGCTAGTTTCTTGGGGTTAATAGCCTAATAAATTAGATAGGTCAGTTCCATTTCTTGAGAGCTTTGAACTGAGAGGCCTCCAGGCACACGCTTTATTTGCACCTGTTTATCTGTGGGGTTTTTTCTCAGATGTTTTTGGAAGAACCAGGAGCTAAAAGTTCCTTTTCAGTTTTCTTTCACATCCCCAAATGAAAGCTGTGTTTCCATTAACAACTATGTTTCCTTGACCCAGACCTGTTGATAACAATTCCTCCTTCTAATTTTTCCCTGGAGCTCTTCGTTAACTTTCTTGGTGTTTTCTTTTTGCTCAACCTTTTAACACTGTCCCCATTTCAGTTTTCTTTTTCTCTATGGGAGTTCACTCTATTTCTGCAGTTTAGGCTATAAAATAAAATTGTCTGTGGAAGTCACAAGGCAGTGGCAAGTCTTAGGTTCCTCTTTGTGTGGACTGTCTTCCTTGTCTACATTCTGTTTTAAAGATCTGCAGGATGAGGAATTTATCTGTGTGCAAAGCATTGTGCTCCTCAATGATTCCCCATAAAAAAGGATTTACCTGGTTAATCCATTTGTTTTCTTGAGATTCTTGTATTAAATAGAAGCTTGTTGTATGGATTTTTGAGCATCCTGCAAATTAATATTTCCATTAGAAACTGCTCTGACATTACTACACAGGTGACAAACCAAGAAACTGCTTTCTGTAACCCTTTAAAAATGGAGATGGATGCAAAACCAGCCTTAATTTGAGAAGCAAGGTGCAGGGAATTATGTAAGAGAGGAGAAATTGCAATGTGATATTTCCCTAGATTATGCTCTAACATGTTCCAGCTCACAGTCGTCCTTAACCTCACCAAGTCTTTGGTATTCTCCTCTTTGTTCAATGCCCCTCTAATCTCATGTGAATTTACTGGCTTTGTGTATTTTGCTACAAGTAATTCCCTAGCTCTCTTCCTCTTTCATAGGCACTGTTTCTGCCATGCTTACTTTTAACCTGCCACTGGTTCATCACTTTGAACTGGTGAACTCTGAGCATTTGTTCCTTTTTCACATCTAAACAGTTCCATAGATCTCTTCTGCAATGCATCCCCAGCTAGACTTTGGATATAAGACTAGTAATTTCAGTCATTCCTTGTAACAGGAATAATTCTGAAAAACGCTTCAGGCAACTTATGTAATTGGCTTCATTGTTGTTTTGCTTCTCTACTGTCTTTTTTCAGCTCCTTTTTGCTATGGAGAGGGGCACTAGAACAGCACAGAGGATTAATGAAGAGATATATATGTGGTGGCATACCAGGGTTTATTGTGGTATGCAGCTCAGCCCCACATAGCTGCTTGCTCACTTCCCCACTGGGGAACAAGGAAAAGAATCAGAAGGGTAGAACTGAGGAAACTCATGGGTTGAAACAAAGGCAGTTTGTTTAAGTTTAATAGGTAAAGCAAAAGCTGTGCACATAAACAAAGTGAAGCAAGGAATTCAGTCACTCCTGCCTGTGGGCAGGCAGGTGTTCAGCCATCCTCAGGAAGGCAGGACTCCGTCATGCATAATGGTGAGTTAGGAAGATAAACGCCATCACTCCAATGTCCCCCACTTGCTCCTTCTTCCCTCATCTTTATATGCTGTGCATGATGTCATGTGGTATGAGGATATCCCTTTGAGTTGGAGTCAGTTGTCCTGGCTGTGCCCCCTCCCAAATTCTTGTGCATCCCCAGCCTACTGACTGGTTATGCAGCATGAGAAACAGAAATGGCCTTGACGCTGTGAAAGCACTGCTCAGTAACGGCAAAAAAATCTCTGTGTTATCAACACTGTTTTCAACACAAATCCAAAACATAGCATGATACCAGCTACTATGGAGAAAACTAACTCCACTTGAGCCAAAGCCAGTACAGTTCTCTATTACTTTTCTCATAATTCTGAACATTTGCTTTGGCTTCTGCTCAGTATCATGCTGATGTTTTCTTTAAATGATTTATTATAAGCTGAGGATCTCAATCTGGTTGGGAGTCAGCTCTAAGCCCTCTCCTGCAGATGTAAAATGGAGATTTTTTTTTCCCTATTTGCATCCTTCTATATTTACCTGTATTGAATTTCATTGTCAGTGTTTATGAGAAGCTGTATTACAATGACACAAACAGCTGTTAATTACTAAACATGTATGTGCATGCACTTTTCCATATCAGAACCCATCTCTTATAGTGGAACTGCTTAATATCAGACTGAATAAAGAGACCTGAAAACTGGAGAGTACTTAGATGAGTTGTTCCAAGTTGCATAATAATGATAATAGTGGCCTCCATGAGGGATTAAGGGGAGAGAAAGTGCAGAAAAAAAGAGTATAAGTACAAGAACCATTATAGGTGAGTTGTGATGCTAGGAGTATGAACTTGTCATAGGAGTACGGAGTATATGGCCATGAAGTTTTCTGGAGATCTGAATACCCTCTAGCATATTAGACAAAAACATAGCACTGTTTTTTTGTTGTGGGTTTTGTTTTGTTTTGTGTTTATTTTTCTCTCTCATATTAAATCCTGTCGGTTCATGCTCTGCCATTCTGTGACTCAGTGACGATGTGAGTGGGGTTTGTTGCCCACAGATGTGAGGCATTTTCATGAGGTGTTGAGGTTCTGTGACTAGCATGCCCGAATGCATTGAGTCACATTTTCAGGCTCTGCTAGTTAGGCCAAACAAACTAACCAGAAGCATGCACACCTGGGGGATCAGTGACCTCTCACTTTGTCAGACAATAGCTCCTATAAACATTAACATGTTTAAAACTGTGTCTACATAGTTCAGCTTTATGCTTGAGAATACCTGTGGTCATAGCAGGGGAGCATTTGACCTTGGAAACATGAACTATAAAATAGAGCTGGTATTACTGACATGGTAACAGCTTGTCATTGTACAGACTGTAATGATTTGTTGCTAGGTTCTCAGAAGGAGATGCTGCAGATGCTGTTCTTAGACCTCCTTATTAACCTGTGTCTCTCGCTGACATGATACATACTAAGCACTTAATGGCATCTCGGCACCTCTGATGCTACATAGCCTTTCCATCTTAGTCCTCAGTCCTGTGACTTGGGAGTGCTTGTGGATGAAATTAAATAAAATCTGCAGGCTGTGGCGGATTTTCAAGCATAAACATGCAGTAAACTAGTGTGTCTGAATAGAGGGGGAATATGGTGTTGGAGCATACATCAGACTTGCGTGTTATGCTGCTGGTGTGTTTGGTTTCACATGACTACTCAGATAAAAATGATAAATATATTGGTTTTAAAATGTTAAATTGCTTTAAACTGACAAATGATAAACAATCCCAGCTGTCAGGATAGCATGTAATACTTTTGTGTCTAGTCATTACTGCACAAGAAAAATTATAAAAGTATGTAATCAAGAGAATAAAAACTTTCCACCTGTGGGTGCCATCTGGTGGTGAATACTCTGATCTTGATCCAGCAAAGCTCTTGGATGCGTGCCTGTTTCTAAAACATGAACGCCCCTCCTAAGTGTGTGGGTGTGTTACTAAGTCCCACACAAAGGGGTGTGCATGTTGGAAGAACAAATCCAAACGCAGGTCCTCCAACTGAGACTTGCTGAATATTTTCCCTTTAAATGAACAAAGGCTTGTAAAAGATCTGGGGAGGACAGAGCAATTTTTGCTCACAGGAAAACTGAAGAGCAAGGCAAGGAGCCATATTGTAAGGTCCCAGTACAGACAGGAAAGCATGGAAGTGCTAGGAGTATAAGTGCTCAGCTATTTTGGTTCTGGTACCTTTGCCAAAAGCACAATTTTCTGTTCTTGTGAAAACTCAAAATACATTTTGAAAGTGTTTGAGTTGTAATTACGCAGATGTGTGCAGAGGAAGCCATGCTTAGAGTTGTATTAGCACAACTCTGTGCAAGGGCTTGTGTGTCCTTCTGCAGCCCATGGGCTCAGGTATGTACTACTATACCAAGTTGGGCAGGTGCATTGATTTGCTGGAGAGCAGGAAGGCTCTGCAATGGGATCTGGACAGGTTGGATTGATGGGACAAGGCCAGCTGTATGAGGTTCAATAAGATCAGGTGCCAGGTCCTGCACTTGGGTCACAACAACCCCATGCAATACTACAGGCTTGTGGCAGGGTGTCAGAAAAACTGCCTGATGGATAAAGACCTGGGGGTGCTGTTTGACAGCTGGCTGAACATGAGCCAGCAGTGTGCCCAGGTGGCCAAGAAAGCCAATGGCTTCCTGGCTCGTATCAGAAATTGTGTGGCCAGCACTAATGAGGCCACACCTTGAATCCTGTTTTCAGTTTTGGGCCTCTCTCTCTGCAAGAACGATGTTGAGGTGCTGGAGGCATATCCAGAGAAGGGCAGCAAAGCTGATAAAGGACCTTGGACCACAAGTCCTTTTTGGAGTAGCTGAGGGAGCTGGGGTTGTTTGCCCTGAAGAAAAAAAGGCTCAGGGGAGACTTTATTGCCCTCTACAACTACTTGAAAGAAGGTTGCAGCAAGGTGCAAGCCAGTCTCTTCTAGTAAGCAACTAGTGACAGGACAAGGGGGAATGGCCTGAGTTGTGCCATGGCAGGTTTAGATTGGATATCAGAGAAAACTTCATGAAAAGGGTTATCAGCATTGGAACAGGCTGCCAAGGAAGTGATTGAGTTCCCATCTCTGGAGGTATTTAAAATATGTGTAGATGTAGGACTTAAATACGTGGTTTAGATGTGGACTTAATAGTGCTGGTTTCATGGTTGAACTCAGTGATTTCAAAGGTCCTTTCCAACCTAAATGATTCCATAATTCTATGATTCTATGAGAAGGGACTTCTGGTTTCAGGAACTCAGGCCTCTCCTCACCTGCCTATGGAGACCTGAAGAAATACCTCTCCCATCTGTGCTCAAGTTGGTAAGGAGTGGAGATGGTGGGAGATGCTACTGTCTTTTATTGCTCATAAGCATCCAGTCAAGGAAGGGCCCTGCTTTCATAAGGCTGCACACAGAGGAGGTGAGACACGATATACAGCAGTTTAAGATAACAATGATTTTGTTTAAAGCTATCATACCAGCCCTTTATCTGGAAGACATTGATGACAATAACTTTCAGCAGAGGAACAGTAGGCCAGGGACTGGGTAGGAAGGAAGGTTAGGGTGAGGGGCCATGCCCATAGTTGGCACAAAAATTTTGGAAGGGACCATCTATTTGGAGCAATCTGCAGGCTGCTTCCCACCTCTCTCATCCATTGCCTTCAAGCTCAAATGCTGCTATAAAGGGCTACCACAGATGGAGGCTTTATAGCAAGGCATGAGATTTCTTATCTCATATAGACTGAGCAGAAAATAATGTGATAAGATTAGAGCAGGAAATAGACTCAGAATTTACTTTCTTTCTCTACCAATAAAACAAAGGTTTATCTTAATTTCAGCCCCATATGCATGAGATTAGTATTCAGGCAAAGAGGTCTCTTGAACTATATTATCTTGGTGCTGTTCAAAATCCCATAAACCAGAAAGTACTAGATATCATTCACCCCACAGAAAGCACAGTGGGGAATAAGCAAATAAAGTGGAAACAGATAAAGATCTGAGTATTGATCTCTGCTTGTGTTGCCTAATAGAGCGTAACTCCAAAGGAATATTGTAGTCATTGACGGAGAAGAAATCGAAATAATCTGGCTATCACTTTACATGTCTCTGTATTAGAAGGGTCACGCAGGCTAAAGAGTGCTAGGGATTTACGCAAAGTAGCAGCAGATTTTCATGAGGTGTATAGATTTACAGCTACAGAAAGCACTTCAGTCCCCTTAGCAGTGACTTCAATTGGGCTAGCACAGCTTGTGGTTTTGTGGTGAACTCGCAGCACCTCCCCCATGCTTTTCTGCCTATCTCAAATGTGTGTTTTCTCACAGCTGCCAGCTATGGGGTGTCTCCCCAAACGACTGAGTTGGCACTAGGATTTTCCTCCTTATTTTTAGTGTGAAATTAGTACCAGAAGCAATGTGTGAAAGCCAGTATTTTACTAATGTGACCATTTCACTTTTTTTTCAAAAGTTTACGTGAAACAGTTTGGGAAGACCACCTTCACTACGCAATTAATTCACGGTAGTTCCAAGATTTGCAGCTATATCTGAGAAATAAGAATAGAAAGGACATTTTCTGACCCTGCAGTGTTGGTCATCACTCTCATGGATAAAAAAGTTTTATTACAACTTTACTTCTGCTCAAATCACAGAACCTGTGGTTATCGGAAAACAAAACTGATTCCATCTGGCTCATACATTATCAACAGTTGTTAACAGAGCTTCAGTTACAAGGATAGATTGCTGAGGCAGAAATTAAAACCTTGAGGACAAGTGCAGTTTCATACCTGTAATTTAGAATGCAGTTTGACTCACAAAATCTTTGCAATGTGCAATAAAGGGGGAGCCTTGCCTGACTTTCAGATCAACTTTTAGTTGAAGTTTTCAGAGCCAGCAGCTAGGAAAAAAATATTTTGTGCTTGCAAACTGAAAAAAATTCTGATCTGAAAGCCCTCTGGACACTTTGAATTCACAGTAAGCATGATGCAGTTACTTTTCACTGTGCACAAACATCACCCTGATGGTTTACATTATTCATGCAAACAAGATGATGTAAATGCTGTCTTCTCCAGAGCCTCTTAGAAAGGAGGCTTCAGTTATGCCTAGGAAACCCTGCAGGCTCTCCTCTTGGATTTCATCTGCAAAGAAATGCTAAGCTACTGCCTCGGCATTTGAGTGAGAACATATTCCTACAGTCACTTGCAGAAACCCTGCTGAAGGCACAGGAAATCTGAGTGGGTACAGAATACTGCCTACATGTGTTGGAGTATGTTTAACCTTTCAGCCACAGAGGCAGCCTGCATAGTAAAGATGAATGCCTTCTCAGCTCAAGAGGCTTATGAGGAAAACTCACATGTTTAATAAACCGAAACATGTAACAGGAGTGCATGCCAAAAGGTATATGTCCTTGGTGTGCTGTGAGCTGATCATGCTGAATTCCTACATACTTATTAATCTGTAATTCACTTAGGGCATTGAAGTGACAACCCTGCTCTGAAAACTGCACTGTGTGGTGGCAGGGAAGATGGGGAAGGATATGGAACAGACAGGCAAAGATTAAGGGTGATTAAGTTGGAAGGCAGGAACAAATTCCAATTCCAATACCAAATCTCAGGCAAAGTTCTTAATCAGGAAAGTCCTTCTTTCCTGTCCTTTAGCTTTTTTTTTTTTTTTTTTTTTTTTTTTTTTTTTTTTTTTTTTTAATTCATTAGGGTTTGTTGGTTGGTTGGTTAGTTGTTTTTTTTGTACCAACGGCAACACTATAATCCTGCCACTGTCTGTAGACCTTAGCAGCCCTATAATCCCTAAAACAGCTTCATACCAAGAAATGTAGTCATGGTACTCTCTTAGTATTTTCCTGAATAGGAGAAAGCAGTGGGCTGTAAATATGAAGTGATTACTGAAAAAATATTAGTGCTACTGTCTGATCAGGGACCTGAGGAAACACTACCAAAAATTTAACTGTAAATTTCTGCTTAGATTCCATTGTTTTAACTTGCCTTAGGTATCAGAATTTATTCCTGCATTAAGGGTTTTTCTGCTTCTGGCTCTATAGAACACCCTGTTGCTCCAGTCGCTCTTTTTTTCACTTCTTGCAGTCAATATGTACTGCAAGCAAGTGAAGTCTATTTTTTTTCCTAAACTGATATTGAAACATAGGTTATGGAATAACCAATTTTCAAATTGTATTTCATACACCATTGACTAGAAATTCTCATGGCTTCATTGCAATCCAGATCTCTTTTATTAAAAGGCATTCTCTCAGTCCCGGTGTGAGATCTTTCTGTATTATGAGTTATTATGCACTAAATATGTGTGCTAAAACAAATGAAACTAACTTCCCTTGAGTATTTTTATAGCCTACAGTCAGTTAAATCTGGGCAGAAGGTAGAGAACCTGGATTAATGTACTGTTCTGTTTTGACTGAAATAAATAATTCATGTATTCCTCTTCAAAACAAAAATATTTATCCTTCAAGACTGGCTGGAAAGGATTGCTTTTAATGAAGCTGCTAGGTTTTTTCTAGTTTCCCTTTAAAAAGGTAATGATTGGATTTTTGCGAACATTTATTTACTTTTTGTAAAGTGATGGTACACTTTTGTTCCTTACAGTGTAGTGAGATTTTTGTACCTAATCAAAGCCCCTAAGATGTTATGGGTATTAAATTTGTGTTAATGAGGTGTTCATGAATGCAAGGAAGAACAATAGCCTGTCACCTCTTCATGAACTGATCTGACAATTTTTCTGTGCTTGGGGTATGAAACAAAAAAGCTGTAGAGATGTTGTCATTAGTAAGATTTATAGTTGCAAAGGTTCTGGTGACATACGCCTGTTGGGATTACAATTAGATGTAAAAGATCATCCAAAGAGTACAGTTGCAGGCAATTTATCTAATCAAATATGTGTAAGTGACACTTTTCAGAGATGCACTGGAGAAAAGAAATTTGGTTTTCCTGCAATGTCATTTTTGTGAAGTGCTAGTGGTCTAGGTGATTCTTCTGTAAACACAAACATACTTTTTTTCACCTCTAGCCTACATATAAAATGTCTATGTATATGTTAAGTGTGTGAGGATCAGTTTGTGCTGTCACTTCTTTTTCAAGATAGTTCAGTCTCATGCTTGCCTGGAGTCCTTGACCAAATAAGAGTTCATGTTGCACAAAATGCTTTTTATGAGCAGTACTGCTTTTGTTCATAAGGGATGCTTTATGACTAAATTTATGTATTCTAACACGCTGAGTAACAGTCCGCTTCCCCAAGACCCTTAGGAAATACACTTTACCACCTAGATGTAGTCCAATCTGAGCATCTGATTGTCACTGAATATAGAATATTGGAATAGTTATTGTAATCCAAGAAGATTAATTGCTTCTGTGAGTAAGCATCTAAAAGAACTAAGCTCATGTTAGGAAAAAATCATGAGGATTATCTTCTTTATGCTTCAGGGCATAGACTAAGCTTTTTGGGGAAAAATATAATTCAGTGACATAGTGTTTCATAATTGGTCTCATTTTGTGTAGTTTATTTTTTTCTCTGGACACACTCAGCAACGGCTTATACTGAAGGCAACAGTCTGTTTAAATTCTTGGTTTATTCTGATACATTTATGTTTTTATATGAAATCCATCTAAGAGGACAACTTTTCATCATGTTGACGTAGCACAAAGACTGATTTTGTGTCCTCTTGTGTAATACATTTTCTTCACTGCATGTATATCTGAAAGCTATGGATTTACAAAAGTTCTTTTTGAAATGTTTTTTTAAATAAATAGTTTGATTGATTTATGTTCTTTTTAGATGAAAGTAGAAGGGAAAAATTGCAGGCATTCTCTACCAAAATCCAAAGACTGCGTAGTAAGTGACAAGTAACCAGAAAGCATAACACTAGAACTCAATGTAATTAAGTTCTAATCATAGCAAGTAAAGATTTTATCTGTCTCATTCTTATTACCTTTTGTAGTAAAGAAGGAATGAGCAGGCACTGAAGATATTTCTGAGTATATACTGCAATCTATGCTAAATGAGACACCAGACTCCTTTTGCATTTTTAAACGAAGAAACTGCAAAAAATTAATTCATATTCCATTCTACTCCACTCAAAACTGAAAAAATGAAGATCTGCAAGTCTATTTTCTCACATAAGAATAAAATTTTGGGCAGAAAGTATATATTCTTTAGTCAAAGTGTTGTACAAGACTGTGTACAAAACTGCATCCCTTGAGGGTATAGATTACTCATATCAAGTCTCTTGAGGCATCTACATGGCGTTTTAGTCTTTGAGAGCTTAAAGTTATCTTAGTTGATCACATTTGCACTTATTTTCTGTCATTCATTTCCGTGAGTTTCTTTATAATTCCTCCCGCCTTTTTCTCAGACCTATTTTTTCCCAAAAGTTATGCCAATAACTTTTGATTTTGTGTGGGTACCCATGCTAGTCTATAAGTGTCTTCTTTTTCAGTTCAGCTACTCATTTAAACCTCTTTCCAATTTGCATAAGTTGTGAATAAAACCATTTGGCTTTATTTTTGAAAAACTGCCTATAAAATGTCGTACTGTTGTATCTATTTGGCCTACATTCCCCTCCTAGTAGTTCTGGTTTATACAAACTTGCCAAAATAAGAAAAATATTGGAAATAATTTCTTCATATTTCAGAATTATAGTCATACCTGTAACTCTGTGGACTCCACAGACAATGAGGGTAAGTTTTTGTTCTCATCTGCCATTACCTATTTAAATGTTTGGAGACAAAATGATTCTTTTTTATCATTAACTGTGCAGTGGTTGTCTTGAGGGTTTCTTTGTAGACAATGGAGAAAGGCCAGGCACTTCCAGCAGGATGTTTATCCCATTTATTTTCTGATTAAATGAATCACTCTTGGGAACAGACCTACATTCCCCTTTCTAAATTGTAGAGGGACCATTAGTGTCAGCCGTGCCTACATTTTAGATTACAAAAGTGAGATGAGAGGAATCTCAGAGTCTATATATTTCTTAAGGCGCTCAGCAGGCATTACTGAATACATCTTGTTTACCTTAGGGTTATCACTGCTTCAAGACTGTAATTTTAAGCCAGGGTTTTGGACTGCCTAAAAGCAAAGTGAATGCAGCTAAAATTGTTCTCTTAAGGTATAACCTACCCTCAGTGGGGAAATGCATGAAAATCACAGACAACATAAGCTAATAGAGATCCTAGTATTTAATCTCAAAATCTAACTTGGATATCTTGCTTTTATTTCCTGTGCAGTAACATCCTGTTGAAAAATGACTTTCTATTATGTTCAAGTACCTCTTTTGATCGTAGTGATAGTGACCACCAACCTAAATATATCTTTTTTGTCTACATTATTTTATGTTTCATGTTGTAACATATAGTATTTAAGAGTGTTACAGGGAAGTGATAGGAAAGGGTTTCTTCCCCATTTTCTGGCACCTGCTCCTTTCATTTTGTTCTTAAGTCTATGTTTCTGTTGCCTGTATCGTGCCTGTTATCATGGTCAGCTATATCCTAAATCTCTACTGAACTCTAGCAGTTTCTCAGTGCAAAGGTCTATTTGCAGGGTGGGAAGTCTAGGGCTCATACTGCTGGGTTTTGTTTGATTTATAAGGTGATACATGAACCCATTGTTATTAAATGTGACAGGGCCTGACAGAGCCTTAATCAGTTTCTCCTCTTGTCTTTTTCCATGGTGATCATTGGAAGAGAAAAAAATTAATTGAAAACTGTGGTCATAAAACGCACAGAAAGTGACAAGATGAAATATGGCCATACATTAAATTTGTTTTAATTCCTGTTTTTATGTGTAGGAATTATCAAGCTTCAGGTCAACAGTGGTCTGTGAGCATTATTTCCACTGCATGAGTGAAAAAAAATATCAAAGTGATGGTGTTTAAATGTTCTGCTTTATGAAATATAGCCCTTTTGATAATTCAGTAAGTAATATACCCACATAAAAATGTTCTGCTCTGTAATACAGTTCTTCATCTGACCATATGAAACAAAATGTTTGAACTCGGTAATAAATATTTTCTGTTAAGAAAGTTACCAATAGGTTCCAGCCTGACTACACTGATTAGTCACAACTGAGAATTATGGCAGGTCAGATTATTTTTAATATAAAAACATATGTAAGGGACATAGGTAGTATATTTTCAACGTATGCAGTAATGAGGCCAAGTGGTAAAACATCATCCTATGTAAAGTTTGTATGAGAGTCAGCAGAGGTTGATTTTTCTCATCTTTGGCCACCACGCTGTGCTTCCTGAGACACCGACTCATGGACTCATGTGCTTTCCTTCCAGGGGGGCACTCAGTAATCCCTATCTGTCTGTCTGTCAGAGGAAGCTTGTAGCTCTTTGAAAAAGTTTTTGGCTTTCTCTAGCTGTCTTTTGTACACAAATCTGTTCCAGACACAGGTACAAGTTGTTCTTTTTCTGTCTGGAGTATCCTCATTTATGTTCTCCCATTGATTGTTGGTTACAATTCTTTCTTGGAATACCTGAGTTGTAGACAGTGAATGGTATGAGGAGCTGATCTTACGGTTTCAACAGCATTTGGCTGTACGTATAGTATATGAATGGGATGTTATATGTATGTGTTTAATGCTAATTGTCATTCTACATTTGATTGTGCCTCTCTGCCCACAAATTCTTCCCTGCTAGGTTTATTGGTACACTCCTAGAGCAGCTTCCAGCACCTTCGGTAAGACAAGATCATTAACAGTGCTATAGTTGGGATGTTTGATGCAATCCTGAACTTCAATAATGATTTGAATTGCATGAAATCTGCTTAAAATAGACAGCAACATTCACAGGAAGGGACAATTTTAATAGTGGTATAAACCCACTTTTACCTAGTGCTCCAAACTTATCTGGGCCAGAAGATCATCATGTAGGTGAGATACCCAGCAGGAGTTAAATTCCAGAACAAAATGATGCTTGGCTTGAGTTAGGTTATATTTCAGGAGCTACAATTTAATTTTCTTCTGAGCCTCTGTTAGACCTGTGGCACTAAGGCAAAGCAGTGATATAGGTAGAGAAATACAAGAGGTATTGGTGTCTTGGGGCATGGCAGTCTAATCGACACCTAGGGTGATCTGTAAAATTCTCTTGAGGTTTTGTCACTTGTAAGTAATGTAAACCATTTCGAAACCAAGCCTCCCAATTCTCTTGTGCTTATCATGGGTCTTTATTTTTTATGCTTACCTTCTGTCATTTCACTCAGTAATCAACCTCTTCTTCTCCCGGAAATGTTTCAGTGCTGCTCATTGAACAGAATGAGAACTGAAAATAAGCATATGTAATACAAACTTTTAAAGATTTCAGTCTTTGTTGTCTTTGCTTATATGAAGCTAACAAGTTTTTACAAAAAAAATCCAATTTTTTTTTTTTTAAGTGCAGTGTGTCAGCAAGCATAGTCCACTTCAGTATTTGTTGCATTTTAATCTCTCCCCTAGGTGTAACTCAGATAGTTAGTGTCCTATGAGTGTTTCTGTCAGATTGTTTTAGCAGCAGTACCTCATCTGACTTCAAATTGCAAAGGCTCCTCCATGGAAATGTGAAAAGGCTGGAAGGCTGATGCTTAAAATAAAGAAGATAGAACAATCTTTCTGTAGTAATTGCAGTGCCCATCAGTGCTGAGTGAATGAGAGCGGCATTACTAACAGCAGCAGTTAAGGTTTGCTCTCAGGACACAGTTCACGGCAGACAGCTGAGTGACTCTGCAGATGGATCATGCAAGGTTAGGCTGCTTGTTGGCTGCTTCTCCCTCCCTGCTCCCCCCCCCCACCCCTCTGCCTCTTTTTTTTCATTATAGGGATAATCTCTTCTATAGCTCTCCAGAGAATAATTCAGTTAAACTTGTGCCATGCCTCAGGCAGAAAGGAGCTCCAGTAAAGCATGTGTATTGCATTGGTGGAATCAAGTAATTTCTCTTTTATGCCATAATAAAAGTTAGGCAACTGGACAGGAAATAAGCAAAGAAACTTTATTGTCAATTATGGCCATTTTCCCCAGCTTTAATTTTGGGTAAGGGGCTGGCTGGTGTTTATGACTCAGCAATTAAAACATTTAAGTCTGTACTGACAACAGCTGCTGATTGTTACAGATGCAGCAGGAAGCTACCCCCTTCGGCTGCAATGCATCAGGGAACTTGCTTATCTGTAGCTGGGCTATATTATAAAGCATCAGAGTCGGCTCTCTGATGTCCTTTGAAAAGTTTTTGGTTTCACTGTTTAAGGAAGACTATCACAGAGTTTTGTGTCTCTGGTTAGGCTTTTGTGTAAAGCCTAGCTATGCAGAGAAAAGCTTAAGTCAGATAGAGCCAGTGACAGAGTATGATGATGATGATGTCCAATTATTGTTTTTTTCTAAATATTAGCTTTAAAGGACTTAATAATAATAACAATAATAATATCTCTAGTTGAATTCAAAGACAAAACCCACGTCTGTGCACTTTCAAATGAAATAGAGTGAAACAACTAAGCTACTTCAGCAGTTACTTAAAGGAAAAACAAACTCTGAAATACTCGATTAGTTTTCAGGTAATAACTCAGACTTTCTCATGGTTTTGTTTTGCTTTATCTACCCTCTATACACATACACTAATCAGTGGTAGAAGGAAAGTGAATGTCAGCTGGGAATTAGAGAGTGGTAAAGGACATGCAAATGATTTAAACTACCTCTGCAATAACGATCTCATGTGTAAGGATTTCAGGATTCATGAGCTCAGGGAATGCGTGGTCTGTGCTGTTTAGACAGACTTGGCAGGATTGCTAATTGCTCTTAGCTCACCTGAGTTCCCACAGACCAATCAGTGAGACAAGCAAGTACAGAGGAAAGTGAAGGAGCTGTGGATATTTCATTTAAACATGTAGCCACTAAGAAGAAAAAGTAGTGCTGCTCTTCTACATTAAATATTTTGTCCCTGGAAGAGGGAGATGTGGGCCAATTCATTCCTCAGCCTGGCAGTGTTCAAAGACATCTCTCAGGAGCATGGCATGAATAATGGGTGTGGGATGGTCATGGGAGAGTTCCTCAAGAATTTAGTTCCTGTTAGAGGTTTCGTCTATTCGAGCGCAAAATGAAGCTCAACACTGTGCAGTCATGTTTGCAAGATGCATGATGCAAGAGAGAACAAGTATGGGGGTCATGGCTCAGCTCAGTGCCAAGGGTTCTGAGAGAGATGACAGGAGTAAGTGCAGGTTCTGCTCCCTCTGTTGCTTCATACTTTACTGGTGACTAGTGCATGGGCTGACCTTGGGCAGGATGTACATGTGCACAGCACTGCTGTAAAGAGCGAGGCAGCGATCGTGTGTGACAGGAACAGATGGTTAAGAGCAGAAGGCTGGCCCCGAGCAGAGATGCTCTGTCCCTCGGGGCATGTCCCTCCAGCACCAGGGCATGACCAGCTCGATAGGGGTGTGAGCACAACAAACAGCCACGGTGGCCGGTGGGGTGCTTGTGGAGAGACTTCTTGTATCACAAGATATTTTGAAACTCTTTGTATCAGCAATTGTATTTTAATAAGGAAACTGTCCCTTGAGCTAGGTGTCCTTTCTCTTCCCAGCCATGTAGATCATGCCTCCCTCTTTGGATTAACATAGCTTTCTTTGACAGGTTGTAACAATTGCTTACATGGGAAACAAAAATGAGGAGGACAAGAGACACGTGATCTATGCTCACATATTTTTGTGCCTACAGATATGACCCAATATTCAGGATTTTAGTCCTCTGATTTAATGAGCATAACTTTTAAGAGCACCGTTAATACTTGGATGTATGCTAGCAACGGTACAGGTTCAGCTGATCACATTTATGATCACATGCTATGTAATGAAATTTCCTCTACTTCTAAAGACATTATTATCTGCATCAGCATTAAGGATGTGCAACATTATCACTTGTAATGTTTGTTGTCCAGGGGCCCCAGCCGAGATTGGGCTCCCACTGTGATAAGTGCTGTATAAACATGCACAATTTAAGGAAAGATGTGACCTGGAAAGAGACACAAAGGAGAAAACAAAATAAATTTGTTTTGATATAAGACACATCACTGTTTACCTGTTGTCATAAGTTGGTAGATGGCCTATTTGTGTGTCAAGCTGTCATTAATTATCTGACTTCTTTTTATAGGCAAAACAGCAAAGATGGATTCTGAGCGATGATTTGGATTAAAAAAGGAGATATGCGTATATATTCATTAGGGAATTCAGCGCTGAAGTTGCTTCTGGGCAGGAAGGTCAGAATCTTCTAGGGCATCTGGGACGTGATCTGCTGGTAGAACAGGAAAGTAAAGGAGAAGCATGACAAAAAGTAAGAGTTAGACATCCACTGGAGATACTTGTTTGATTTATTGAAAAAATGGGACTCAGGGGAAGATTTGAGGGGAAAATACCAGTGTGCTATAATTAGAATCATAGAATGGTTTAGATTTGATCACCCAGTCCAACCTTTCTGCAACATGGAGGGACACCTTCAGCTGGATCAGGTTGTTCAGAGCTCTGTCCAATCTCACCTTGAATATTTCCAGGGATGGAGCACCTATCACCTCAATTGGCAAGGTGGGCTTAGAAAAATTACTTTGAAATATGATGTTTTCCCTTGGTTGGAGTGGTGTTGCATAACACACACAGCTTGCTTCCAAAGGAGTGAATAAGCAAGAAGGGCTCACAAGTCTGCTGTCACTGTGTTACTCAGTGCATGTCTGGTGAAAGTGAAGACCCAGTGATGCAGTATCATCATCAGCAGCATCAGTGAGAGTGGTAGGGAGTGTTGTGTTGAATTTTTTAGCAGTGTCAGATAAAATGGAGAGAACTGAGTTTTCTGTTTTGTCTGCTCATAGATGATGATGAGGCATCCAAGGGAAAGTGTGCATTAGGTAGGGAGATCAAAAATGGCAAAACCCAGCAATGATAGGAAACACAGTCACTGCAGTGTTTGAGAGCTCCTATTGAAAGGAAAAACTAAAATCACCGGGAACTCAACTGCAGATAAGGCCACCAGTTTATTGACACTCTTGAAGATTAATTTTCATTTTTTCCTAGTAGTCTAAGCACAGACTAGCTAATTAAGTCTTGGATGTTATTTCATTACTTGATTTCAAAATTTTTAAGTGCTTTATGTAGTTATTTTGGATATGAAATGCTTGCAGACCCATATCAGCTGAAAAAAGAGACTGAAAAGTTTAGTGCGCAATCTGGACAGTTTTTGCCAGACTTCTTGTCACTACAATAACTGTACTATCAAAAAAAGACAGTGGTTGTTTTGTCAGGGTGACTTGATTTTTAATGCTAACATACCCTGTTAATTTCACTGTTTTCTGCTAGCAACAGACTAGCAAATTTCTTTATTTTGTTCCATTTTTCCTTCTGGCTACAAATACCATAGGGTCTGCCAAAATTTAAATGATCATGGTGTTAATAAGTGATTTCTTATTAATGGATGGGTTTTCTTTTCCATTTGTCTATTAATTTCATTAAATGAATTTGTTTTTGTGACTCGTTCATTTGTCTCAGTGACAGGAGCATTAATAAGGGGAGAAAATAAAATTAGCTCGTTGAGACAGAAATCTATGGATTGTCTTTCAGGTAATGTTGGAGAGAGGTTGAGATACCAGCACACCGAATCTCATCAGTTTCTGTTAGTTGTTTCAACTAAAGAAATGACTGAAATACAGAATTTCTAACAGAAGATACTTTTCTGTTCATTTTAACATTTAATAAGGACCATGAGTCTGAGGTAGGAAAAGAAGAATTCTGCTGTAAAATCTACAATATTGCTGACAAAAAGAGCAGAGATAAAGGCAGCCACCAGTGATACAAGAGTTCTGTTATGCCTAAAGTACTAATTCTTCCTTTATCTGATCTGTGGCACCTAAAAGAATTGATAATTGGAGTTCTATACAGAAAATAACCTTTCCTGGAAAAAATTAGGGAAGTTATTTTCTGTTATTTTAGATGAAGAAGCAAAGAACACTTTTCTGACAGTGATTGTGTGTGAAGAGTCAACAGTATATTAGAAATGTTAATAAAGAAAAATGTACAGGTGTATTCTGCTGGTATCAGTTCATACTGATATCACTCAGTTACCTTTAGAACTTTAATGTATGGGAATGGAGTTGAAAATACAACTTTTTTTGTTTGTTTGTTTGTTTGTTTTGGTTCTGGGGTTTGTTTGTTTTTTTTTTTTTTTTTTTTTTTTTTTTTTTTTTTTTTTTTTTTTTTTTTTTTTTTTTTTTTTTTTTTTTTTTTTTTTTTTTTTTTTTAATATTATATGAAGCATTACCTGAAATTTTCTACTGAGAATTAGATTCTTAAGGAACTGCCTTCACTTTTTACAATGCTGAGATTTAACTCCTCTTCAGCCTTGGAGGTTAGTATAAAGGATTTATTTGGACTTTCAAAGACCTTTGATGTAGTGTCTCATAAAGTTGCAAAAAGGCTACTCACCAAAGTGCCACCGTGGATCACAAATTAAAGACAAATGAAGATGAAAAGATTAATTTTTACAAGTTGTGATCAATTTTTTGTCCTGGATGTCTCTAAGGACAAATCCTAAGTGGTCAAAAAGCATGTTTTTGTGAAAAGAGTAGTACAGAGAATACAAGTGATAATGATGCATTATCTTTCATTGCTGGTCATACTGTGTTTGGCTCTGGTAGCCTCATTTTTAGAAATAGGAATTTTAGAGGGTAAGGAGGTAGGAGATAAGCTTTATGAGAGAAGACTACTTTTTATTCTTGTGGCTTAGACCTCTAAACCAAGTGAGAGATATTCTCTTCTTTTACTTTAGAAAGGAAACAAACAATATGGTAGAAAAACTGTGCTAGAAGCATACCCAGTAACTGATGCTACAGGGAGGATAAATTTGTAGCTCAAATGAAAATCCAGTGTAAGTCATCACTCAGTGAAATGAAAAAAATCCTTGTCTTCACAAATATGTCTGTGATAGTAGTGTTGTGCAGCTTTACTCTTGTATTTCTTCCTCAAGGAAGGGGCTCTTTCCAAATCTGATATTGCTGAAATATATTTCAAGGCAGGGTGAACTTTGAGACCTTGTTTTCAGAGGAGTCATGTAACCTGCTTTTAGCTGTAGGTTTTGTCCATCTGAGTGTCCATACAGGGTGTTTTTTTTCTCTGAAGCAATTGGTATTGGCCACAGCTGGGGGTGAGATCAATGTTTCTCAGACTCAGCTGTGCTGTTTTTGAGCTCAGCAGGGCTGTGGATTAGGGAGCCTGTGGTGCCTTATGAGTCAATAGTCAGCAAGGGGTCAATTGTCCCTGGCTTGGCATCGTCTCAGCTCCTCCAGGACACAGGACCAACTGCGGTGGTTGGCTGTACATGTACTGAACAGCCAGCAATTGCAAAATGCATGCCAAGTCCCAGTGGACATGGACAGCAGGGCTGACCTGGTCTAACAGTAGGATCAAAATGTGGGGAGTTGGGCAGAGAACTAAAGAAAAAGATTCATGGTGAGGAAGGAAGGTCAGAGAAAAAAAGGGTAGAATTAAATCCTGAGGGACAAGTTTTAGAGAAAGGAGAAAGAGAGCCACAGAACTCCTGGAATTAGCAGTCCTAAGGAAAGCAGCATAAGAAGGCGGAAGGACAGAGAAGCAGAGCATCAGGCACTTCTGTGGGAAGAAATTCACTTTCAGTAAATCCATTGTTTGCTTAAACACTCTCTAATTTCCTGGCACTTGCTGGTTGAGTGCTTTGAACACATTTGTATAAGGTGTGGAGCTGAAACATGACCTAAGCTGTTCAGATATACTTTAAAAATGTTTAAAGCACTCACTCAGTTTGGTCCTAATTGATTCATCAATAATTTGTGGCTCATGTTTAGCTCAGTAACAATCAGTAGTTCGAGGTCTAAATTTAAGATGAATTGTTCCTGAGACTAGTTCATGAACCATTGTACCATATTTTTGCCTGTTACTCAAGAAGCCCCAAGTTCCATCTTTTCTAAACAAAGCCCTCAGTGTCACAAGCCTGTTTTCAAAATGACGTAAAAATGTCCTTTCTGCCTATCTGCATGGTGTGGCTTTCAGATACCTGTTTATCTTCAAGGTGTGAGTGAATCAAGTGAATAGCTGAATTGGTATGTGCTGAGAAGTGTGTCTCACACAGCTTACGGTGCTCAAAACCCTCAGATTGCTGCATCACAATCACCTTCTCAGCTGGCAAAGAAGGTAACAGTAGCAGTGTTTAATACATATCAAGTGACAGAAGACAATTGGACTGTAATGCAGACTTCTATTGACAACTCAGTCATCATTCTGAAGGAGGGCTTCTTCCTGTTTGATCTGGTGCCTACAAGCACTTATGATATATTTCTGATGTTGATTGGTAGATATATCTGCAGAGAAAGACCTGTAGTCAAGGAACAGGATAGACTTCCTGAAAGGCTGATGAGATGACTGGTGAATAGCTGCTCAATGTCTTCTCTCCATTTCTTTCCTTAGCATGATGCTGAATCTTCCTATAAAAGACTGTAGAACAAGAACCTTCCAGGCTATCACTGCAAATTAAAAGTTTACTTGTGTAAAAATACAGGAGATTATTAGAATTGGCAGAGACCGTGGAAATATTTTTCCATTCACGTTAAACTTTGCATAATCCCTATTTCTCTGAGCAATGGCTTTGTCTCTTTGGTTTGATTTTTTTTTTATAGGGAAAAAACCTGAAAGGAATAAATTTTACTGGTATAAAGCCCATAAAAATACAGGCAGGTGTATTGACTCCTGTAGTTGGAATGGAGTGATAGCACAAGCTGGTATCTCCATGTGTGGAGAAACAGGGAGGGATGTAAACCGACTGCCTCATTAGGCACAGCAAGTCCCTTGTGGTGCCTACAGCTCACAAGCAGTTAGTTCACTGCCATAGCAGTGCTAGGTCGATTTTAAAGCTAGCATGGATTGTTTGTGTTCCAGAATCATAGCTCTGATTTTAGGGTAAGGCCTCTAGTTTACCAAGACAACTTCTAAGTCACACGATTGGTTTTGGAAATTATTCTATTTGCATTGATGCTGTCCTTTCATATGATCAACCTCATTTCAGAGTACTGGTTTTTGTGGCTTGATGACCTGCATCCCCTCGATTCAAATGTTTTCCTCATAAGTTCTATGCTGTATGTTGATACTTTTTCTGTAGTAAAATATGCCCTTTTCATTGTTTTCCTCACAGAAATAAAGAATAACTTTGTATCATTTTACATTATAATGAAGCATGTGAAGAATTTGGAGAGTCTTCTGTATTTCTGCAGCATTAGTAAAAAGGTCTTGAGAACAATTCATCAACAAATTGATAAAGCGCAATCTGTTGCTGATTGTTTGTCCCCATTGATGGGTTGTTGGCATCACCAGAACTTTACTCATGAGAAACTTCATTTGTTTTCACCTGAGTGAGTTTTCATTTACGAATTTGTACATGAAGAATGTTTTCTGTTGACTGTTGCCTAGCATGCCTTACATTGTTATTTCTCCCAGGGCATAAATGATGTGAGATGAAAGCCACCAATCACAATTTTAAATGACAGATAAGTAACAGTAAGTAGTTCTCTGGCTGAGCAGTAGGTTGGAATCTGTATTTGAATTTGTCAAAGAACTTACAGATAGATCTACAATAACCACAACCACTTGCAAATGGTTTGTGAACAAAACTGGTATTTCTTCATCAGATATCGTGTTCATGATGTATATATAAATCAATCCACTCCAGTATTCTGAGGCAACTTATACTGATTGTTACAGTATATAAGAAATTCTCACTCATTTGAATTACTTTTTGCTGCTCAAATCTGTGTGACACATGACTGCCTATGTAGCTGTAGCTATACTTTTAGTTGACTACAACATAATAAAGAGAGAAGCTTAAATAGAAATAATAGGCTAAATCTGAGTAAAAGTAAGCCAACAATAAATATCTGCAAGTAATTCCCAACAGTAATTTCTGAAGGTTACAGATTGCTCCAAGTGAAGTGGCTTGCATTGCTTGAATGAAACAGGGCAAGTAGTTAATAAGAAGAAAAACTGGAATAGCAGAAAAATAGACAAGATAGCCCATTCTCATCTTTAGTCGAGGCAGCCTTAAGCATATATTGCTGGTGTAAACATCATATGCATTTTCTAATTTTGAATCACCTTTCTGCCTAGGCATTGCTTTCTTCTTTAGGTAACTTAATCAAAATAAAAGGTTAGATATACAATGCAAGGAGGCAAAACGAAGTATCTATATGGTAGAATTGTTCAAAGGAGTTATCTGTTATTATTCTATCAGATAGGAATAGTTTGTCGGGTTTTGATCTAGTAAAAGTAGGTGATAACTTGCACATTGTATCACTGATTGTTTGCTGTCATAGTGCATTTGTGAAATGCTGTTTTTTGAGCCAGTTATTTGCGTTACTATAGGAAAGAGTGAAACAATTTAGATGACATTAGATATTGTAATAAGAAACAACTCTTTGGAATACTTTTATTGGTCACTACAAGAATTATCCTTGCAAAAGGCAATGTGACTCCTTTTGAAAAAAAAAAAAGTGTTTCTTCAAAGGTTAAAACCGTATTGACAGCTTCTATGATTCAATAAGATTTTTTTTCAAGATAAGGCGTCCATAATTTCAGATATTGCATGATTTCCCCTGGATAAATGAATGTCAGAAAATGGAAAAGGCTCATTTCTAAGCCTGAGTGGCAATTTTCTTATTATGCTGTCATATGGATAAAGTACTTGCCATTCTGAATTGTGCTGGCTCAGAAAAAAAATTGGGCCAAGATTAATGAAATCAACAAAAATAATGTTTGTTTCCCTGGACATTTTATTGACATTCCTAAATGGCCTGTCAGATCTCTTTCCTAAGATCATTAAATTTCTGATATGGTTTGATCTCTCATTTGAAGGGCCCAGACTTCAAGCCTAACCTTCTGCTGGCTGTAACTTCTGAAGGACACCAGGGCCTACTCTTTCAGTAGCACTGATTTCAGAGGATGAACAGTACCGCACACATTAAAACATTTTAGAGAAGTCAGCAAACTGTATTCATAACTTCAGGAATTTTAGTAGATGTGGGTGCTCAGGCCAGGGCTCTGACCACGGAAAGGTAAGATGTGTAAGAGGTTAGTCTGTCTAGGCAGCTGAATGCAGACATGACCCCACTGTGCTTGCCCAGATGTGGAGAAGAATAGGAACTTATTCAGAAAGGATCAATATCTGTTGGGTGACTTAAAAACAGTAAAGCCAAGAGGAATTAATTATCTAATTAAAAAGCGAATTGCCTTAATGTCTGTTGGCTCTACAGGCACTTGAGGCAGGCCAGGGTCTGCCTAGCTTCAGAAACACGGATTAGCTGAGATTAAATCAGCCTAAACTGTTTGCCTGGGTTTCACTGTATTTCTTTGCTCTGCTGTTGGAAGTAACATGGATGTTACTGTGAACCACATGCATTTCTATACCCTGAGTCTAATTTGAATGCATGTGGACTAAAGCTGAGAACATAACATCCATTGTAGATGGAGGGCAGGGGCATTGGGATGTAGGGCAGGGGGAGTGAGGAGTGAGGAGTGAGTGGGGAGTGAGGATGTAGTGTCAAAGTGACTCTTGCTGGTGCTGCCAGAAATGTCAGGACGGGCATGAGGATAACAATACTAGAGCATTAACTTGTTAGAAGTTGAAGTGTATTAGAATATTGATGTCTAATAAGTTGGCATGCAGCTGCACAGAATTCTAAGTTTTGACAGGCTTTTTTTATCACATTTCTTGTGACATGCAGGAAATTCTGAATCTTTTGTGTTTGAACTGGCCTAAGGGCTTCAGTGACAGTCCCATAAAGATGAAAGATATATTTCTTATTAAAGAGGCTTTTTCTTTTTTCTTTAAACATTTTTGCAAAACAAATTTTTTTTTTTCAAATTTTCTATGAAAGTTTAAAAGCATCTTTCCCTGTACTTTTATTATTTGCACTTTTTTGGAACATCTAAACTTTTTAATAGCTACTGCAATTTCCTCAGAGTTCAGCTAGCCTTCCAGAAGCAAATGTAAGTTCAGCAGCGTCTTTATTACCAAAACAGAAGATTTAATTCTAAAAATGAAGTATGCAACTTAATTACTCTGATAGAACTATTTTGGGTTTTGCAGTAACTCAGATGGATTAAAAAAAGTTAAAACGCTTCTAAGTGGTGCTTAAAAGAAGTCTAAGGGAAGCAGGAGGAAGGATAGGGATTTCTACTAAGTTTCAATTTTATGTGAAGCCTGGATGTGTGCGTTAAAAAGCTGCTGATTTAGAAAGATGAAAAAGCTCATTCTTTTCCATATTTGTGTCGCATTACTAAGACTCTGTCGGCCACAAGAAGTCTGTAGTCATGCACACATGCATGACAGTTCTTTATGGGGAGTAAGAGCATTCATGGCAGATATAAATGTCTGCTTTATGACAAATAAGTTGGAACCTCAAGATGGCCAGGTCATAAGACATTTATTTACAGAAGGCAGCAGAACTGTGGGCAAACCAAACTTTCAGCTTGTTTGAAATAGCCAGGCTATGTGTACACAAGGTTCCCTGGGAGTGGTGACCCTCTGTAATGTGAGGCAGAGCCTGAATTTAGTAAATAGAGGGTTGGAGCCTCATGTTTTGTGCCAGGTCTCCCTGGTCTCATTTGTGCAATGAGACCATGTGATTGGTCTCCCTGCTTGTGGGATTGGCATCCCCTCCCACTTTATGCTGCTTTTCATAAAGATTTGTTGTACCAGCAACTGAGAGATATGTGGAAAAGCTAGCTGTAGCAAAATGATATAACAACCAAAACCAGAATTGGCCAGTAAGACCCAATATTTAGTTAATCATGAACTACAGCCCACGTGAGTTTTGGTACTGTCAGACTTTATCACATGTTTGATGTGTTTTAGGAAGATAAGATCTGTAGTACGAGATCAGAGCAGAGTATACCCAGCTTGGTATCCAAACTCCAAAACTAGCATGAAGAGGACATGTAGGGAAGTTTATGAGAACAGAGAAAAATTATTTTCCCTACTATTCTCCCCATTTTCTTGAGCTCTGTAGTTCAGGATTTTTTTGAACCAGGGATTATCTTTGTGTATATCAGCTTCATTACATCTTCAATGATTTTTTCTAATTATTGTCACTGTAGCTTGTGAATTAAAAAGACAATTATACCTCATTTCTGAATTTTTGAGGTATGCTTCAGTTTCCTCAAAGCAAAATTTAAAGTTTAGAGCCTCATATTTTGTAAGTTTTGGCTGAAATTGTTAAACCAGTTTAATCTAAATAAGATAGGTAAATAATTTAGCTAGACTGTACTGGTGGGTTTTGTTGCTGATGTTTGTTTTTTAATTTTTTTGTTCCTTTATTTATTTATTTATTTATTTATGTATTTATTTATTTATTTATTTATTTTTAATTGAGACCAGAAATACCTTATGGAAAGTTGCTTCTTCTGTGCACAAAGAACAAGAAAAAGCATGAATGTGTTGATTTATCCAGGTTCCCATGGTGCCTCTGCAGCAGTCTGCAGTGTCACCCACTCCTGTTTCTTCGTGGTGACTGGAGGCAGTAGCACTTATTTGAAAGGGAATATGATAGAGAAAGAAAGGTGTGGTTTGAAAAGGAACTAGGCAATGGTTAGAATGGAAAATCTTGTCTTTCACTAAATGCATAGGACTGATCCTTATTTCTGTCTAACTCATCTGAAGAGTGAGAGTTTTCCCATATACTCCAAAATGAATGAAGTGGTTTGGTGGAACAAACGCACAAAACTAAGCTGTTGGCCAAGAAAAACAGTGAGAAAATGTGAAAAAATAAAAATAATGGAAGCTTTGTAGAGTAGCTTTTTTCTTGTCACATGAAAATTACCTTGTAAGAAATGCGTATGTTCTTTCTTTTCCCATTCTTAGTGGGAAAAATAGGGAAGGATGAGGACAGACCCAGGCACAGCTGCTGCTTTTCCTGAAGGCAGTCTGGTGCTGCTCCTGCTGACAGCAACTTGCAGTATCACCTTCATCGCCTTCACCTTTTTCTCCTCCTTTCCCTTTCCCTTCAGACAGCAATCCCCCATCCTCCCTGAGGGCTTGGGCATCTCATCTGAATTTGTAACCCTTTCCTGAGCCAAGACTGCAAAGATGTCTTGGGAGGTGGCAAGAGGTGGTGCTTCCCAAAGCAACGGGAAAACTGGCAGGTGGGGAGCTTACGGATCCATCTTAATCTCTTTGCAGATGCCAAGCTCTTCTTCCTGCCCCATCCCTCCCTAGGCATCACTTTTGTCACTGTGTACTGTCATCAGTATCTGAAAATGCTTTATTTGATGCAATCCTTGACTAATGAAAAATTATGGAAGAAAATTTAAATACATAAGAATTTTTTGAAGTGTTGAGGTGTTAATATGTTGAATGTTACTGAAGAGTTTCAGATAAGGATTAGCTGTTCAATTAAAAATCCCCCAACAATCTAGATTACTCAACACTGGATAATATCTCAGGTTCCTTGTCTGGCCTCAAGGCCCAGGCATGTCTTAACTTCATATTAGATGAGGTGTTTGTCTAGAAAGCTTCCTCTCCACGTTCCTCTCTTTTCTTATCTTCTTTCCTTTCTGGCGTCCTCTCACTTGTTGTTTTCAGACACAAAATTCGGTGTGCCCTGGATGGGAGCTCTTGCTCTCTGCAGGTAGTTGTCAGTTGTAGTGACCAGGGAAACAGAGCTGCTGGATGCGCTGGACATCAAAAGAAGTGCCTGGATGCATTAAAAAACAACTTCTTAAAAAACCCACCAAGGTTAATGAGTTTTCCTCTGGCAATTGCAAAGTCATTTTGCTCTCCTCTTCCCCCTCCTTCCAACTTGTGTCATTTTAATCAAGTTTCAATAAAATGCCATTCTAAAATGTTATATGCTGTAAGACTGATTATTCCTTGCATGTAGAACGTGAGAAAGGAGAAGGGAAGCTGATTTTTGCAATTTCTGCAGGAGGCTATAGCCACTTTGTCTTAATCCTCAACACAAAAGGTCACCAAGCAGAGAACTATCATTTGATAAGCAAAATAGGTACAATATTACCAATATTTCTTGAAATGGGTAAGTGATTGGAAGCTAAACCACAGCCATCTCCTAACCAGACTGGTCTCCATGATGAAGGAGGACAAACCCTGTTTTGTACTAGTCTGGGTATAAATTTTGTTATTACTTAAAATTTTTAAATAGCAGAATGTCTTGTTGAGTACATTGATTAAAGCTGTGTTGCTATCTCAGTCAGCCTATAAATATCCTCAGACATCCTAGGAATCATATTTATATACTGCCTCTGCTATATTGTTTTTTCACTGCTTTAGTTCTCTATAAATCCTTATCCTGACTTAAAAATCATCCTATCATGCATTTGTAACAAATTTCTATTGATCTGAGTAATTTCTTTCACAATGGCTAGGGTAATAATCGGATTTATTTTGGCACATACAGCCTTCCTGCTGTGTAAACACACAGAGAGCTGTGTGTTTTAGGAAGATCCTGTTTTTACTGTGCAGGGGGGTGAAAAATATCAGGTCCTAACCAGTTGAAACACCATTAAGAGTGAGGTAATTGACTAGGACAGAAGTGCTCCCCGTGGAGTGCAAGCATGCAGATCTGACACAAAACAGAGCACCTCCTCCACCCCCCCACCCCAACGAGAATGGCAGAACCCATCAGCAGTTTTACCTCCTAAGTTTTCTTGCCCCAGTTCAGAAAAATGCTGTGAAAAGCTGTGACCCAAGGTCTGGCAGCGCACACAGAGCCTCCGGACCCCCTAATGAGCAGATAGCCTGACCGAGGGTTCCTCTTCAGAGCACCAGAATTTAGTTCAGGGCTGCCCAGCGACCTCGAGCAGCAGCCACCTTAGTCCCCTTGAATCTTAATTAACAGGGTTCAGGCCACAAGTGAGAGGTTGAGGAGATTAAGTTGCTAATGCAGAAAACCCACGAGCTTTCACTTTGCGCAGCAGGGAAATGTATATGCTGATGGCAAGACAATCCAGGTTTTAAAAACTGGGCAAGGAGCCAAAACAGTCCTGTCTTTAAAATTCAATCTCTGGCATTTTCTCTGTAGTTACGTGCAGCCTGTTTCACCTTTTCTATGTTACTCACCCTCCATGGAGTGTGGGGATAGTAAACGACTGGTATTGTTGAGATGAGAAAAGTCAAGTAATAGCAGCTTAATGCCTTCTCTACCTGACATTAATTTCTTATGCACCTACCTAAATGCTCTTTCATGCATACAATCTATACAACAGAAATTTACAGTCTATTAAAGAAAATTTACTGTCTCTTAAAGAACAAAGGGAAACATCTTGGTGTAAATTTTCCATGCTGTTGTAGCAGCGTATTTGTCTGCACAGATATACATCAGGAAAAAGAGTTTTTATTTTTTATACAGCGTTATATAGTGTAATAAGAAACAACTTGAGTCAACCACCTATAATTTAATCAAAATCTTATGTTACCAATTCATAATATCATATATATTTCTATCCAAGTGAAATAATTTCTTCATAAATTTTCCTTATGACATGTCAATTTTTATCTTGTATTATTATTCACCAGCCTACCTGCCTGACTTCCACCTTGGTTCCCAGTCACTACTATCTAGCATCTCTATTGCATCTCTGCTGCCCTTGTGAATGGCATGCTGGCACTTTTTTTTTTTGTCCCCCTCAGTAGTGTCATCTTCTCTATGACTTTAAATAATGGATTCTCCTGCTAAAAGCCTTCCAGCACCCTAACCAACTGTTGCTTTGCTGGTTTTGTTCCTACCACACATTTAGTTATGAACAACCTTATTTCCTTCTCCACTATGACCAAGTCAAATCCTGCTGAAATGTCCAGTGCAGCAATAAGAATGGAGACGCTCAATGTAAGCACTAGGGCAATAAAGGTTGCTTTAAAATTTTAGATAATATTGAATTTCAAACCTCTGCAGAATGTCAACTTAATTAAAATTTGTTTGATAAGATTTAGTTTACTTTGGTTACTTCTTTCTAAAAATTTGAGCGTTAGATCATTGGAATAAATCCTTCCTTTTATTTCAGCATATTTTGGAAACTGTCACCCTGAGGTGCAGAGTTTGATTTAGCTAGGAAAATTGGTGATGTTTTGAGCTTAAATGGAAAGAGAGGAAACTCCATGGTGCAATTTCCTATATAGTATCAGCAATAGGTAGGTAAAGAAAAACATTTTCTTATGTGCTGTGCATTACCTCATCCTCTTGTGAGGCTAATGGACAGGTCAGTAAGACTTCAGTACTGGTTTCACTGAGTAGTTGTGAGTTTTTGACAAGATGTTTCAAAGCAGAGACTGAAAAACCAAATATTTTGGTACATGGTACCTTCTGGAACTAGAATTGGTTTTGGGCTTCCACAATTCCCCAACTCTTTGGCCTTCTTGCATGTGATTCCTTGACTTTCAGTGACTGTTTTCTATACAGATGGGTACCTTAGTTGTTGTAAATGCTTTCAAACTATATTAAAGCTAATTTTGTTTGTAATCATATTTGATGAGTTTCTCTATATGTTTTCCTACTTTGCATATGTTAGATTGTAAGTCATAGGTGAAAGATGACATAAATTATGGGACAGTATTTCTATCCCAGCCAAAAATTATCTGCAGCTGCCCATAGTAACTGGAAGAATTTACCCTATAAGAAAAGTCCGAGACAGGTGAATGACTGGGGACAGATAAAAGCATATCTATTTATGGTTTTTTCATATAAGATGATATGAGTGACATGTTATGTTAGGCACAAATAGTTCTGAAAAATACTGTTTGGAGTTCTTTATCATTTAGTAGTAATGACACAATGTGTAGAGATGATATTGCTGTGATAAAAAGGTGAAGGAACAAATTCTCCAAGCTCTTCTGATTAAAAAGGACCTACATATTTTATTCTCGTACTCATCCTGGTATCCAGCCAGAAGGAAGAAAAATATATCATTTGAGTCTTTGATTGAAAGTGAAGATAAAATAAGCCAAAATATTTAGAAGTGAAGGAAAAGCATAAAGGACAAAGTCTGAGTATATGGATTTGAAAGACCAGACTTCAAGAAAAACATCACTCTTCTTAGGATTTGTATTCTGAATGAAGCTAGAAAAGCCATCATTTTCTAGCATTTCAAATGTAAAATGATAGAATTCCAGTGTAAGATCTGCATATGCATCAACTGCAGTTTTACAGGTTTTCTTGTAAGCAGAGTAGGGTTTCCTGAGAAAGAAATTAAAAATAATATGTTTGATTGTACCAGGAGCGTTTCTTAATGTGTTTAATTGTCTGCTTTGGAGGTGTTTTTCTTGCATTTATTTCACACTCAGCAGGTTTAGGGAGCTGTTGTTTTACACACCTCGATTAGCTCCCTCTTTAACACACCATCTTAAGTGTTTCTGAGGTAGACCAGTCCATCTGCAAGGCACACATTGACTTGCCATGCCTCTCTGAAAAAGCACAAGGAAACTCACAGCAGTCCCTAGTTACATTGATAGGGATGAAGCCAAAGTTAGATTTTGACTGCTGCTACTTCACATTATTCCTTCAGGTGAGACTGGGACAGTTGTCCTTCAGACAAGACTTGAGGTATCTTTAAATTAGCATTAACAGCATCATTATGGCACTATAAAACTTAGTGCAGGCTGCTAAACCTGTTCAAGTGTCTGTTAAGTTTCCCAGATGGGTTTTATAACCCGCGTTGAGAAACACAGAGCTATATCTCTGCTACTGGCAGTTATGAGAGAAAGTGATGTAGGTTATTCTGGTTATACTGAATGGTAACTGCGTTACAGACATATTCTCAAGTCCCATAAGGAAAGTGATATCTTCTACCATAGATCCCTGGCTAGGGAGAGAAATATCTCTTTTCTCTGCATGTCTTGGATAGGAAACTGTTTGAAAATACCCAATAAATTTCTCTGTTCCTCTAGGGAAGAGTGGCTGGAAAGGAACTAGTTTTTAAGCTCTGTTCAATCCATGGCTGCTGGTGCCTGGAGATGATAATGTCTTAGCTCTGGTTTCAACAGAGTGAGCTCACACAGGCAGGCATATCATCTATCAGCTTGCTTGGGCTTGTCAGTGCTGCTCCATAGTTTCTGCTACTTTTCAAGCAAACTCTGATTAATGCTATAAGAAAGGTTAGGTTGTTCTCAAGGAACTTCTCCATGATCTATGTTATTGTTGCTGATCATGTTAGCACAGAGAGCTGCAGACTGTGGCATGCTCAGTGGTGAGATCCCATTGCTCAGGCACAGTGACTTGCAATTAGTTTCTGAGCAGGCCAGGTAAGATGTCTGGCCCTCGAGGGCTGTTTCTTTTTGACAGCAAAAAGTTATTTAGCAAATTAGTGCAATACATTGAATTTTTTTTCTCCCAGTGAGGTGTTAGGCATAAAATAAATGTCTTTCATTTCACCTATGTAGGATGGTCATTATGGCTCTAGATAAAAACAATATTAATAAAAAGAGACAGTTATCGCCAGCCCAACTGCCAAAAGCAAAAAGGGGTCAATATGGTCCTTTTTATATCACCATAGGCTTCTTTCTCAAGGGTGTCTGTACAAAGAAAAGCATAAATTTTCAAATTGTTTTTCTACTGCTTATTATGTATGATGTCATGCATTATCAACGAAAGGCCACAGCATATCTGTGAACATCTAATGGTACAGTCTTTTAACCATGATTTTCTAGGGTATTGTCTCCTATACTGTGTATCTGAAATATGACCACGTGTTAGTTTTCTCTCTTGTTTATCTTGGTTTATCTTCTACCAGCTGAGAGTAATATAAACGTTTTTCCTCTTGCACTTATGCTGTTAAGGATGTTAAAAAGCACTGTGTTGGGATTTTCACAGTAGTATGGGGAATTGCGTAAACATAGGCCAGGTTGGATGGAGCTTTGAGCAACTTGGTCTAGGTGGAGCTATCCCTGCCCACAGCAGAGGGTTTGGAACTAGATGATCCTTTAAGATTCCTTCCAACACAAGCCATTCTATGACTTTCATTTTATGTATCAGTGTGATCTGAAGACAAAAGTAATTTCATTAAAATTGTCACTGTCTTCTTTCAAAGAACCACTTTCAAACAAAAGTGAAGTGCAACTTCTGAACTTCTGAGGTGGTCACTCATCATGGGCAAAAACCCATAAGGGGTACACATAGTCACAATATATGCCAGTGGTGGCTTTCTCCTCTTTATATCCTGCTTTTCCAGTTTTGTCAAGCATTCAGTATTATGAGTAATTCTGCTGCAGGAACAGAAAAGTGCTAGAAAGTAATGAAATACAGAGGGTTTCACTTTAGGTTATTGAACTGAGTATGTATGATCTGGATAATCACGATAGGTTATCAACTGATGAATATTTGTCTGCCTCTTTGAAAACAGAGGGGAGATATAGCACTGTTTCTCAGAGAAAAAGTGTTCCCACTTCAGAAACTTCATTTGGCACTTTGTGTGGAAATAAAGCAGTCATTTTAGATGATATCAGAAAAATATGCTACAGCACTGGCCTGGTGAAGCTGGAGGGTCTGAGCCAATGGAAAACTACGAGGAACCCCCAGCAGAATAAGTCAGAGAGATTTACTTGTTTCCATTTTTTAGCATTAGCCAAAAGCTTTGCACAATGTATCATGTTGGGAGATGAGTGGAAATATCTCCAGGTGTCGTCACCTCATCCCATCCACCCCTCGGCAGGACTCTCTTTTTATGAGAAAATGTTCTTTGAATTCTGGTTTCACAGCTGCAGTGTACATTTTCATGTGGATTGCCCTTTGTCAATAGGACAGCTGAGTGCTTTGGATGTTTTACCAGAGAAAGTTAAAGTTTTCACAATAACTTCTATCTCAAATTTCATTCTGCTTGTTCTTATTTTTCTGCAGATCTCCCAGGATCCCTGAGCAGAGTAGACTTTCACATAGTACCTGACAGTTCTTGGCTCTAGCAAAAATCGCTATCATGGCAGAACTCAAGCCTTTTACCATACATAAGCAATGCTTCTGAATGCCTTTATTCAATAGCATTTGACTGCTTTGATTTCCTTTCCTTCAGAAAATTATACTACAAGGATTATTCCTCTACTGAGACTGGCTGTGCTGTGTCCACCACAGAAAATGATTTTGCCTTCAGTTGTTTTCTACACACAGAGATCTGGTTGTAAGCTGTGTATATAATGATTTATCAGTTTTCCTTCCATAGCTTCTGAAATTATTTTTGTAAATGGTGACTCTCATGGGAGATTTAGAAAGAATGGCCATCCCTGTGTTATACAGACCAGTCTATTTTATTGCATTGTGAAATGGCAGATATTCTGATCTCTGACATATGTGTTGCAAAATCCACATGAAAGTTGTTAGGCTTTTCTTCTTCTCTGTTCCTATGGGGAAACTGTTCTTTATCTCAGCTCTTTAATGAAAAATAAACCTTCATTTGCCTTCCAGTCTAAACCAATTTCTGTCTAACTCATATTTTTTTCTTAGCAGCTGACCTTCTTCTTCTGTGTCTCTCTTCACTTATCCCCTTAAGATAACACCAAAATTTTTGTAAAAGACAGAAGTGATCTGTTGTACTCAGGAGTAAAGACAGATATGAACACAGCTTTTCAGAGACTGAATCAAAACTATGGAAAGCACATTTCCCAGAATAGTATTCATGCTGTACTGGCCTGGAAATCCGGCCTGAAATCTGCAGCTCAGATGCTGGCCTGGGATTTCAGTTTCTTGTTTCATACTCCCTCCCTTAAAAGTTTAATTCGTCCAAGAATGAAATGCTTTTCTTGTTGTTGTTTCAGTTTAAACTCTTTTGGCAAAACTTGAAGGTTTCTAAAGCAAAAAATAAAAATTTTAGTGTTTTTGAAAACATCAAAACAAAATATTCCAACATTTCAGGAACAATTATTTTAAAAGTTGCATGATACTTCATTTTTAATGGAGAGGTCATGCCTATAATTAGTTAATTTGGTAAAAGTGATAGAATGCCCACCTGTGTTTAGAAATCTACCATAGCCAGAAGCTCCCTCTTCAGTGGGTGATGTCAGTGAGTCTGAAAGTTAACTGATTGTTATTTCAAAAGATTTTTGCATATGCCCCACCATTACCTGCAAATGTTAAATAAGCAGCTGAGAAATTCCACCTGCAGCAGCCATCTGTTTAGGTTATTTGTGTTATGTTTCTGTATATTTTACCTAGCAAAGAACTAAAGAAAATATAAAATATTGAAAACTTTTTTTTTTTTTTTTTTTTTTTTTTAATTAAACAGCTCTTGGTATTTTTTTGGCACAAATGGGGACTTTCAGGCTGAAGGTATGAAAAGAGGTAAAGAAGCTAAATGCAGTGTAACCTGCTCAAGGTTCTGTAGCAGAGCAAAAGTGTCTTGTGCCAGGGGAGATAGCTCTGTACAAGCCTCTGTCAAAGTACCTTACACCTCAGGGAATTTTATAGAGGCATATGAATAAAAGGATGACTTTGGAGCTTTGCTTCAGGAAATGACTTTGTAGTGCTTGCTGATATTTGACAATGTCCCATTTTTTCCTTACATATGTGGACTCCAATTTATTCTGGCAGAGTCCTAATGTGAAGACTTAAGCATGTTTGTAAGCAGGACATGGAATGTGGTGCTGAAATAATAATGTGAGAATTTCCTTTGTGTAAAAAAGAATTTGGTGGTTACAAAAAAAAAAAAAAAAAAAAAAAAAAAAAAAAAAAAAAAAAAAAAAAAAAAAAAAAAAAAAAAAAAAAAAGAGTAAGAAAGAAATTCAGTATCTCAAAAACAACAGACAATGTGGGAAGAAAAGGACTCTGGGAGCTTCATGTTTTCCTTTGGAAATGCTTGTTATTGCAAAGCCTATGTGTATAGAGACTAACATGACAATTAACCTTGCTTAGGTCAAGTGCAATCTGTAGGAGTGATGTGATCACTCCTGAGTACTTGACGGTAATTTGTTTCATTGGAATGTGCTGTACTGTAGGCGCACTGGGGAAACCTCGCTGTGATTGAAGACTCTCCAGCCTAGGATAGGCAAGACCTTGGCCCCTAGTGCAGTGCCAGGTACTTTGTTTCTGCTCCCCGAAATGCAGAAAATAGGACTGAGTGCAATAAATGAGTAAGCATCTGACACGTGAGTAGATCCACTTCCCTGCTGCTAGAAGCCTGGCTTTTATATTATGTAATACTTATGACAGCAAGAAGAGCAAACTTACAAAAGAGATATTTGTTAGGACTGGCGCTTAGCACTGACTGAAAGGCAGTATAGATAAAGATGCAGAATTGAAAACCTCTGATAAAACCCCCACTGAACAGTAGGAAGCATTTAACAATCACTGTGCTTAACTGCCCTATCATCATTTACATAGAGAGCTGTTCAAAAGAGAGGACTGAATTACAATGCGGAACCTGGCAAAATCCTGAAAGCTGCTTTTCTTTTAGCTTCCAAACCACAATGCATCTGGAATATACATTTCCACATTGTTCTTTATAATGCTTTGATTTTGAATTCACATATGGTACTTAATTTGCATTTTTCATACAGTCATTAATGTTTCGTGAACTTGAAAGGTCTAGAAAAGTATTCAAAGGCTTGGATACTTCCCAGAAATGTATTCATGCTGTACTGGCCTGGAAATCTGGCATGAAATCTGCAGCTCAGATGCTGACCTGGGATTTCAGTTCTTTCTTTGTGAGGTATTTTAATGACAGAAGTCTTCTTCTCAGGCTTGTCATATATTTTATGCTACTTCTTATACCTGTGAATCATTTAGCTGTTGATACCATTTTGATCACATTTCTAGCAGAGGCCAAATACAAGAGAATGTCAAGAACAGGGAGCTGCAGGAAACCAGAGATCAATGTACCTTGAAGGGAAGGCAGCAGATTTAGGGCTTCAAACTACTCTGGGAAAAAAACAAGCTGTTCTCTTGATTCTTAATCTAAACCAGAAGCAGCAGGTCCTGTCCATAGTAAGGTTGACAGCAGGGTCCCATACACATGGAGGAACTGTAGTGGAGTTCAAAGACTTGCAAGAGAGAAGGAACAAAAGCTGAAATGTTCAAATAAAAGATGCTGGATTATTTTCAGAGGAATGCACAAGATCACTGGAATTTATTCTCTTACTCTGGGATTTGTTCTCAACTGGACAGCTCTCTGTTACTATGCAGAGTGCAACAACCTTGAGTAGCCGCAGGGAAGCTGCCTCTGCCAGGGAAAGACGTTCAGCTTCTAGGAAGATGAGACCGGTTGTAAGCAAGCTTTACAGTGTGCATCTCTGAGAGATGTAATCTTAAATATCAAAACAAACCACAAAATATCACGAGGGAACGAACTCTTTTCCTTCTCTTTCATAAAGCAATAAATTATTCCAGATGAGAGGAGCACTGTGATAGCTGATGGGACATGCAATATGACTTCCTCCCTTCCTCCTATCATACCTCCCATCCAGGGGCATTGAAGTGCAGAGAGTCTATTGTTCGGCTGCTTCCTTTTCCTTTTATCTGTGCAGCTGTGTTCTGCATCAAATACAGTCATGCTGCCAGAAAGACTCTTCACAGTGGGAGTAGGTGATTTGTTAACTGCTTGTTTTGGAGTAAACTATTCGGTCATGCAAGTTAGTCAGTCTCACAAAAGAACAAAAGAAAGAAAGTAATTGGTAATTATTCCCTCTACCATCCCTCCTCTCGACTTGAAAAAAGGGATACTTCTACAGCTGTGTTGCATACCTATTTAATCACTTAGACCAGCTGATGAAATAAAAGCTCTTGTCCCTTGGCCCCTTGCAAATTATTCTTGTTAATTATTTTTTAATTATCTTTCCATCATTGCTCCTGGTCCCACTTTCATAGTTTCTACATCAGTGGGTGCAGACATGACAAATCTATAAACTTACTGCGCAGAAGCCTCACCGTTGCTGTGCTGGCTCCAGGGGAGAAACGAGAGGTGGAGCGAGCCTCAAGGGATTCCACGGTGGGTTTACCTCCCCTGTCGTGGCTCCTCTGCTTTACTGGGGGAGTGAGAATCCCTTTCCTTGTTGGCACACGCCCATGCAGCCGCGAATCGACTCAGGCGCATAGACACACTTGTACGAGTGTGTACACCCACTCATTAATTAGCTCCAGTTTTACATTAGCGAGTTAATAACTGAGTGTTTTCAGGGTGGCTGACAGTATATTAATCAGAAGCACGTTAAACAGATGGGTACATTGTATCTCTCCCTAACCCAGACAGGGAAGAAAAAATACCCAGTGTGGAAGGTTGCAGATTGCAGTGTTCCACAACTGGTTTCTAAGGCATAAAAGGGACGGATTAATTTTTGCTATCGGAAAAGTGCAGTGGAGAAGTCCACATCTTGCTATGCTATATACCTGTAAGTTTATAGAATCTGTCTTCACAGAATATAGGTCCTGGTGCAATTTCTCTGTTCCCCACACCTTCCCATTTAAAAAAATATCGACAGAACTTGCTGGAAGATAAAGAGGAAGCAGAAGTGAAACCCTAAATGTGGATGTACAATTGGGGGAAGGGGAAAGAAATAGAAAATAATAAGTGTCTTTTCCCAGGGGGTAGAGATATTAAAACCAAAGTATTTTCAAAGTATGTGACCAAAGCAAGTCATAAGAAATAACGAGGCACAGTATTTGCATCAGAATACTTATTTATTCTCTGAATGGCATTTTTCCCCTCTAGGCAAATTGCTTATAAACAGATGTGCTTTACTGATGTTCCTCAGTATTAGTTGGCAGGTACTTATGAAAGAAAGTTCAACCTCTGGTCTGCCTGCAGTGATTCAGCACTGCAGTTTACCTGAGGACTGGGCTTGCTATGTGAGCCGTACTTTCTGTGGAGTTTGATGGTTTTGCTGTTTGAAAAGAACTTCCACAATTTAGTTTATCTCCAGTTGCTTCAGAGAAGCACAGAAGTCACAGAATATTCTAAGTTGGAAGGGATCCCCAAGGATCACTGAGTCCAACTCTTAAGTGAATGACCTGTTTGAGGATCAAATGCATGACCTTGGTGTTATTAGCACCATGCTCTAACCAACTGAGCTAATCTCAGGGTGCTGCAGCACTGTAATCCAGCATGACACTTATGTTTGCTGTGCCCATGGTCATTTCAGGTTATTTTCCCTGTTAAAATCCTTCCATTAGTAAGGTTTTTCAATATTTAAATAGCTGATGCCTACGTAAAATATGATGTATGACCTAAAATTGATCTCAAAGTGCCTGTATGTAGGAGATCCATACTTAGATCTGCCTTTTAAATGGATAAAAGATTTCTTAAATATTTGCAATGAGGTAGAGTTTACAACTGCTTCAGTTTTCTTGCTGCTATGAAGGATAGAGTTCCCTTTGTCTTTTTAGAGCTCATATTTGTCAAAAAACGTGGTCATGGAGTCATTTCTTCAGGAAAATCCAAGGGACCAGTCCAAACACTAAATAATACAATGAAGAGAAATTGGTGTTTTAGATTTTCAGTAGAGACCGGTTTGTAGATTCAAAGTTGGGCAGTCATGGCTAGTTTTCAGAAAGGAAAAGAGAACAGTGATTATGAAGAGTGGACAGGAGGCAACAAAAAGGTGAGGAGGTGAATACAAGACATGAGTAAGAGGACAGCCTATTACTTAATTCTGAAATGGTGTAATAAACCAACCTCTCATGTACTGGATGTAGAAAAGGGAGGTGGTAAGACCACATGCAGTACATAAGAAACAGAAGAGTGAAATGTGTGATAACACAGGTATGGAAAGCAAGACTGCAATTATAAGTGACTTCACATTCTTAGGATTTTTGTTGCCTTTGTAGGAATAGTTAATGAATGATATGTAGATGAGGGATTTAGTGAACAAATGTTTCTTGCATATCTACTATGGCAGCAATTCAACCTACCTGTGATTCAAAACCAGGTCCGATCTAGATTCATGATCAGAATCTTTTAAATCCAATTAACTAACTCAGATCTCGCTGTAATTACTGTTGATATTCTGGACTACTAAAGGATATATACAATACCCAGAAACATGGCTCGATATAGACCTTAACCCTGTAGAAGAGAAATGAAATATGGAAACAACTGAATAATTTTGGAATTCATTATTTATTGTGAATGTACACAGCCAAATTTTTTCTTGGGATAACGCCACTGCTGTCAGTTTAATTACATTGGGAGTAAATGTGACCCTCCTCAAGCCTTCTGTAAGGGCATAGTTTCTACTAAAGTTGTAACAGATCAATCATGAAAAGGTCTTGGCAGAAAAATCGGTAGGTAGGTAATAAAAAAGATAAAGGACACTGAAATGAATAGAATGACATGCTGTGGGATATTAGCTTTATGAAAACAACTTTGTCCAATAAGAAAAGTTAGGTAGTGGTCTGAGACAGGAACAAGCAGAGAATGACTGCCTCTACCAAAAATACTTGGTGCTGTTTCAGAGTAAAAAATACTGTGGCAAATGTTTTCAGTAAGAAATGCTCCTTTACTATTAGAGTTGCTTAAACCAAATTAAATTGACATATCGATTATGCAAAATTTAAGGATTATCCATCCATCAAAAAGGTGATGGTCAGACTCGCATTTAAAGTGCTGAGCTGGGGCCCACATAATGTGTCTCTGGTTCAGAGCTACAGCACAGGCCGGTCAGTGTTGTGTGCTGTCTACAGCAGTCTCTACTTGCCCTACACCTGCAGTTGCACAGTGAGCACTGTGACACTGATTTGAATATGCTGAGTGCCGTGGAAATGCTAAATAAAGTCAAGATCAGCTGAACTGTATGAATTAATAGGTTAGAAAGCACTTATTCCGCAGGAATTTGTGTGTGTGGAAGAGCACGTTGTCCTTGTGATGCCACACACTCTGTTTTGTTCTCGCTGGGCTCTGTGGGTGGGTGGAGGGTTAATACATGCCATTTTCCTGGAGGTGAGCTAAGGGAATTTTTCTTACAGCCATACTCAGTTTGTTTGCAGCTGTGCTTGTCTGCAACTCACCACATTTATTTTGTCCTCCGCATCTCCCTGCTCCTTTCTCCTCTAGCTCCTTCTTTTTCTTCCTTCAGCTTCCCTTTCCCTCTCACCACTGCCACCATTGCCACCCTCTTGCACTGCCTTCTTTTGCCTTGTCTATTGTATGGAAAGTTACTCAGTTGCTTTTACACCTCTTTTCTTAGTTTTCCCACTGTATTAGACCACAGCAGTAGATGCTGGGCTTCCTCTTACTCTTCAGTCTGTACTGCTTCCTTCTTTTCCTACTCCTTCACTTCCCCTGACAAACACTGCTCATGATTTTTCCTCATTACTCCTTTGGATCTGCTGCTACCAAAAGTTCACCCAGCTCCTCCCAATCAGTTTTCCATCATAAATTTGGGTTAGGCCTCTCTCTTTCTCCACACTCTATTGACTATTGTCATAACTAACCTCCAGACACCCGCGAGGTTGGACTTCTGATGAAACTCCTGTCTCATTGTATTTGCATTCCAAGTTTCATTCAAAGCTGCTTCTAAGTCATCAGAAGGGATGCATAATATAAATGAAGATCTATTTTGTGTCTTCTACAGAATAACTTCTTTTTGAAGTTATGTATAGGTCTAATTTAAAATGTATGTTTTCATTCAGTTAAAATATTAGTGTCCTTAATAACACGGATAAATTTAGGCTAAATACATGATGACAGAGCTCCTATTTTCACTAAAATCATGTGTTTAACTTTTAAGAAAAATGGAGAGCTTTGAACCAATGTCAACTTTATAATCAGGTGCCCATTTTTGTGTTTGTTATCTATCTTCTTTTGACTGAAAGGGTTTGACTGTATTTGGCCTCTTGAACATTGTTTTTGTTTGTAAAAGGAAAGGAAAGCTGTGTGATTTCTTGATAGAACCATAACTCACAAACCCCTGATCCTCCTAATATAGTAGAAGTGAGTAAAAGAAAGTAGCTTCCTTTCCTAATAATCCAAGCCTTCCTTTTTATAAGTGTATCTCTGCCTGTCAGACCTCTTGCCACCCCTCTGTGTTTATGCATCTGGCATTTTAGGTTTTGATAGTGTAACGACAGCTTCCACAAACAGCAGACAGGTCTCTCTATTTACAGTATGTCCACAGTGAATTCTGCCTAGCTCGGTTTATGACTTGTGTTACGTGAAGCTAGGATTAAGACTAGTAGCAACCAGTGCTTCCACTCACTTTGAGAAATTTATTTGCCTCTCACATTTCTCCCAAATAACAGCTAATTTTTCCAAGAACAGGAAAATATTATCCTTCTCCAAGTATAATAATTATGTGTCTTTGAAATATTTATTACATTACAAATGTGAAAGCTTTTTACCCAAACTGTAAAATTATATAATCATGGTAAATATGGTTAGAAGGGTCCTTGAGATATCCTATCCATTCTTCTGTTGAGACAGATTCAGTTATACTGAGAGACTTTCTCAGAGGCATTTGCATACTCTGTTCTTAAAAGAATCCCGGTCAAGTGGGTCAATGACTTTCGTAAGTGCTCCTCTATGCTATTGTCTAATTATCCTTCTAATTATAGATAATTTTTTTACCCTTGTGTTTATTTACCTTACATCCTGTTGTCTTTGTTTAAACCTATTACTGATTTTCCATTCACCAGTGAATGCATTTATCTTTTAAATCTCTGGAAATTGTTACCACGCATTTTTTATTCCTCAACTCAGTAAGCTGAGCTTTAGCTTTTCCCATATTTCTTCAAAGGTCTATTCTCTCTACCTTTGATTTTTTACTTTTTTTTTTTGTCTGGTTGGTTTTTTGTTTGTTTGTGGGTTTTTGTTTGTTTGTTTTTTCCACCTTCATTGTTGTTCTCTTTGGATGCTTTCTGATTAGTTTATTTCTTGAGGTTTGGCAGCCAAAAGTACACAATGATGTGTAGGTTGAACTGTTACCCTTCTGAGGTCTGTGGAAAGCTTGCACGAAAGAAGCTCCATTTTACAAGTAAGTGGCCTGACAGTGTAGTAAAATGATAATGTTGACTCTAGGCAGTTCCTGAACCTTTTAATTCTGTGGGTCTCTTTTGACAGTGTTCGTGTTTAGATGGAAATTCTCCATTTCATTATTATTCACCTGATAATTCTGTGTTAGAGTAACGGTTTGCAACTGTCTTTACTGAATTGCATGCATTATATGTTTTTACTCCAATGAGTTTTAATGACCTAACATTTGAAAGTATTTATAGTTCCCCACTTCTCTGTTATTTTTCTGCCCAAGTATTCTGGCCAAAAGCACAGGATGAACTAAGCAAGAGGCTTGAAAGATTCTAAGTTTTATATAGAGTAGTCTATTAAATTACCAGTGTAGAGTCATAATTTCCTTGGGACGACTTATACTTGTTACTGGAAAAAAAGCTTGGCTTGGGCAACTATTTAATTAGAAGCAGCCCAAAATCTTATTCAGCACACTAAGGCACCTGGCCATTAGTCAGGGATGAATCATTGATGTACTGTGTGAACTGAGTTTCTTAATCTAGCAGAAAGTCATCTTTCAGGTCTGTGCCTTGTACAAATTCATTATTCTTCACATGTAAGGAAGCAGAGCTCCCTTTCTGTGTTCCTGGATTCTTCTGCTTTTAAATGGCAGCAGAGTTACATCTTCTAGCAAGGTGCAACTGTAAGTACAGCAGCTTTCCTGGTGGGTGGCTGTCTTGGAAGGTTTGGTGATGTTGACCATTGCCACACAAACCACTCTTCACTACCTAGCAGATACTATCATGCTCTTCAGAAATCTGCTGCTGCACACCATCATCATCTACCTGAGATCAGAATCTGGCCTTTCACTTCTGTTTACTGGAAAGCTGCAGTGGCATTTTGTTTTCTAGGACCAATTTGTATTGGTTATTTGTACAGCCCTACTGTTTTGAAGTGGAAAATTCCATGGGGGGGGGGGGGAGGCCTGTCAGTGGTGTAGATAAATTAATAAAAGGCTTAGTTTCCGTGTGATCAGTGGGATAGTATTTTAGTATTTTGGCTATGGATTTTATGCATGGCCCATTTCCTTTGTATTAGAGTATTTTCTGTTTGTATTTCAACTCCTGTTCTGGACACAAAGCTTCTTGTACTTCCTATAGGGGTACCTACAGATAATTTTCAGTGATGACAGGTATATGTAAACAACTATGGAGTCTTGGAGTCTCAGTTGCTCTGTATTTTGCTTCCAGTTTGGCTTTTTCATTAGCAAACCCAACAGACCTGTCAGAGATCAAAGTTCTGCAAACTATTTACTAGAACTGATTTAGAAACCAACACAGTAAATCTTGATTTTTTACTTTCCTATGTAATTTGGTCATGTGTTTCAGCATTTTGTTCTTGAAGGCTAAAGGAACTGGTTATAAAGCAAAACCCATAACAGCTTACTGCAACAACAAAAGAGCTTTCCATGACAACATAGAGCAAACAAAGCAGGAAAACCTTACTCCCTCTCAGGGGTTCAGTGTAGATGCTGACACCTCAGTTACCAAAGAGGGGTCATAATGAATTGAACTTATCTATTGCAAATCAAATACTGCTGATTTTCAGATTCTCTTTTCAGTGCCTACACAGCACTACTCTGTACGTGTATAGTGACCATATAATTTGTATCTTGGAATGGTACCTGTCTGATGGACAAGACTTTGTGTAATTATACAATACAATATTTTAAGATCAACAGTGACAGAGTCTAAGATGTTTCCCCCGAAGTAGCACCATTACTTCCACTGCTCAGGACAAGTAACATCAAGCACCTGGAGACAACTGTACATCTTTTCTAATAAATCAAAGGTTTGAATCTGGATTGGGGGTAACATTTTGGCTTGAAGGCTTTTCATAGAAGAATTTTTCTTACTTGTTAAAAACTGAGTCAGTAAAGATTTATTATAACTTCTCTCGAGAGATCTCATACTTGTGTAACTCATCTCCTTAAAGAGATAGTCACAGGAATAAAAGCGGTATTCTGCACAGGAGGTTTGGAAAATGATTGCCAGTTTCTGAATTATTATCATGCGTGGGATTTGAATGTATCTTTAGATACAAACCCCTTTACTGCCACATTACTTTTTATGTCAGAGGTCACCTCTAAGACTTTCAGTAAGCTAATGATTTTTTCTTAAGTAAAATCTTTGGGGGGTTTTATAGTTACTTTCCAAATTCAATTGCTCAAAGCAGTGTATTAATGTAAAGCAGAACTTTAGTAGGAGAAGATATAGGGCATAAAAAAAGAGGAGGCTATGAGAATTTTGTAAACATGAGATTGAAGGGCATCTTCTTGGGATGAACAGAATCATGTTCCTGGCACATGCAGCCCTAGGTGTTCCTGCCAGGCAGAGCTTGGTAAAAAGGGCAGAAAGAACCAGCTGCTCCCTCTTATGGGGCAGTGAGCAGATGCTCACTAACATTCAGCAGGTGCTCAATAACATTCCATGTTATTTGATCAAGGTGCTTTAATGTACTGACAGGCCTGATCTTTTCCTTAGTTTTTTGCAAGGAACTCATAAGTGGTTACTGGTGAGGAGAAGAGCTGCATCTTCATTCTCTCTGGGCTATAGAAAGAGCATGAAGACACTCCTCATGCATTTCTTGAACTCTTGCATTCCATTCATATCTTTAGACTTTTTTTGAGGAAGGTTTATGGTATATAAGAGTTCTACAAGACAGTCTCAGTGCAGAGGGCAGTGCAGTGACTGCCTTTCGGTGAAAGTCCAAGTAAAATAAATCTTTCTGTGATCCTCTTCCTCTCTGGGCACTTCTGCATTCAAACCTATTTGTTGTGGATAGTTCCTCCTGGATCTTTGTTGTTCTTAATTCTTACTATGACCTTCCAATCTTTACTTGCATCTATCTATATGACTGCATCTTTAGACTAAATAATTCAATCTTGCTTAAAGATTGAATCTTACTTTTAAATTTTTGTGGTAGATCTTTTATAGTTGGAGAAACAATGATGTTATCATTATGAATTACAATGACATAACTAAGTAGTGACTCGTTGGTACACCGGAAATATGCTTTTAAACTCAATAGTACTCTCTTCCCTTTTATTTTCTTTTGCGTAGTCTTTATTCTTAGGGTTCTGGCCTCCTCACAGAATTATTTCTGCTCTCCTGTCATGCCTTGCTCCTTGACATATACAACATCTGGGTGAAAGCTCTGATGGCTGGAGGCCATTCATAGGGATTCTAGCTGGGATATTCACAGAGGAACGGCTGCAGGTGATTTGCATCTCCTGTCTGTTCTCCAGCTCAATATGGGCAAGCAATGCCATGCTCTGCTACACAGCCAAGAGACAAGTGCAGGAGCTGGTGAGGAACTGGGAGGGACATGGAGCTGGGGCTGGTGGGAGTCCCAGAACTTTATTTTAAAAGAGCATTCAACAGAGGCTTGTGTCAGGATAGCTAGGGCACCATCATCTCACTTGCAAACCGGGAAGTGGGAAGGGCTAGTGCCCATGATAACCAAGAGGAGAGAGCTGGATCATAAGACGGTTGTAAGACTTTCTTAGCTATTAATGAAATGGATTAAGATAGTGTTGCTTAAATTGCAGTTTGCATTTATAGAATTTATTTTTATTCTAAATGTTGTTAGTTCTTGTGCTCTCTTCTTTTATCTGTAGTATGCCTGTCCATGTAATATGTATTTGAAAACTGCGTTTATGCTTAACAGGCTTTTCTGGATGAAATAAGGATTACGTATTCACAAGAAGTCACAAAGTATTCACAGCCAGCCTTAAATGTGCAGAACACTGGGACTGGTGCATAATTATGGTCACCTTCAACTCTGTTGCTTGAAAGATATAAAATAAGGAAAGAGCATCTTGAGCGAGCCATACAATCTGTCATGCCAACATGACTCAGAGCTGAGATGCTAAGCGAGGAAGGGAGAGGAAAAGGTTTTCTCAAGCAGAAGATGTGTTGCAGCCTTATAAGCATGCACTTGTCTCTTTCTGACTTACCTCCTACTTACCCTGTGCTGCCAGCCATGGAGTTTGACTTGCAGGCAGCGTTGGCAGCTTCTTTTTCCTGAAGATTGTACTGGTGTCTTGTGTGAACAGACAGACTCTGAATAAGATACCTGCCCCCACAGAGGAGTGTGCAATTCTCCCTAAGTGGGAGGACAGTGGTCAATGAACGTATGGGTTGCGAAGAAGAAAAAAACCTCATCTGGACCACCAGCTGTCCTCTAGACACACATCTGTGAAAGATATCTGGCTGTGTTCTACTTCCTAATAGCTGCGAGATGGCATTTTCTTTACTGCATTTATTCTTCTAAAAGTCTTTTGGAATAATGGTGTCTTGCATTCCCAAGGGATGGAAAACTATAGCTCAGAGATGATTTATCAAATGCTACACAAGCTATGTCTGTGTAGCAGAGTGCAATGTTTTATAGGAAGAAACACACTCAGCACTGATGTGTCTTTGCCTTGCATCCATACAGGAGGGCTATTGAGATTGAAAGTGACTTTTATTGGTGCCTTCTGTGTGTGTGGCTCTTTCCAACAATGCCAGTAGATGTTTCCAGGGGTCACGGCTCTGCAAAGCTTCCTATTATGGATGTTGACAATCTCTTTAGTCCTCTGAACTAAAGGAGTTTAAATTAGCATTGATGTGTGCTGTTTCTGCATTTTTCAAATGAGTTCCCACTAACTAATATGATCACTCTTTTGTTCTCTCTTTTTTGTACCTGTCTGCAATGTTTTGCCACCCACTGGTGCACTGGAAAAAATTAGCTGTCAATATATTTTTCTACATTTATCTATTCATATAGTTAAAACTTTAGCTGTTGACATTGACTGTAGCACACCCAGCATTGGCAGAAATGTTATCCAGCCAAGTAAATAATGTTTTACTTTTTACAGATGGAGTTTACAAGACTCTTTGTGCCTCTTGCAGAAATTCTTTTCTAGTTTCTCTTCTGATTTTTCTTAAACAAGTAGGAATGAAACGGTCCACCAGTAGTAATTTCTGCCCAGCAATGGATATGCTTACAGTGTGAGGAATGAAGTATTACTGGGAGAGAAAGATATTGTTCATCAGGAAAATTCACCAAGAAATGTGTTCAATGATAGGCTGAGTGGTGAACATGCTGGAAGTATTGCATGTGGGCAAATATTATGACAGTGGCTTAAATCAGGGAAAATACAGCATGATGGAGCATAACTTAAGTCTGGAATCCAGAGTAATGGATTGGCTGCAAAAAAGCTGACTCATTCTTTGTGCCTCTGGCAGATTCATATTGCTTGATTGTGTGTACCTATTGCTTATGAGACAGGATTTGGTCTGTGGACTGGTAAGTAAAATTTACAGCATTTCTATTGAACAGGCAAATGTTGCACATCTTATCAGCAGCAATTGTTTGCTAAGGCCACAAAAGCAGTGCACTACAGATGTTTCTCAGTCGCACCTGAAAAGCCTGGCAAACTGCAAAATTATTTGTGCCTATATACCAAAAGAGCAAAAGAAGTGGGTATTGCAATTTGATAGGCTATTCCAGAGTTTAAAACAAAGTTGGATCACTGCACGGTAATATCACTTTAATTGCAAAAGTCGTGTTACTTTAGAGTCTATGAGATAATTTCTACTTCTTAAAATCTCTACTTTCACCTAACCCTAGGCAGCTAAAATTAAGTGAGGATTGCAGCAGAGAAAGGTTAAAGCTGTTGGATTTCCTTCATCACTTTAAGTTTAAAACAACACTCAGCTAAATTGTTATAACATTCTCCTGGGACATAAATATCATGGTATTCCACTACTGGCAAAATAGCTTATAAAAAAAATTCCAGTCATTGGAGGGTTCATTCTTAGATCAGCAGAGGCATGCATAAAACCTATTTGAGCTAACAGATTTGCAGGCACAATCTTTTTTCCTTGAAATGAATAGAGTGTGAGCATGATCAGATTTCTTCCTACTGAGTATCTGCAACTTTTCCTAAGTTAGCAAAAGATGTGTTTTGCATGCATGGTACATATTAAATACACAGATACAAGAATTCAGGAAGAATCAAGCCCCATGTCTGCCTCCCAGAGGTGCTGAATACCCATACACTTTGCCTGCAAGGGAAATGAAGGTGCTCACTTTTAGCTAAAAGGAGTTAATAAGCAATGAAAGGAGATATTTTTAGCTCTGTGAGCTTTGCTCATTAGTTGTAGAGATGGGTACCATGAATTGAGGTATAAAATGTTAACCTTGCAGAAAGTGAATTGCCTTGGACTCTACACAGAGAATTTAATACAAGATGTTATTTTAGAGAGAGAATATGTATGTACCTATCTATATACTATACTGATCCAGAGCAAAAAAGTTATCTCCCTATAAGTACAATGAGAAATAATTCTCACACTGTTTTCTTCATGAGCAACTTATATAGCTTTCATTTTTTTCCTTTTTATTGCTCATTATTTGTACTGTAGACTCCATTAATGGGCAGCTTTCTTGCACTGGTAGGTCCTCAGAAGGTTACTATCTGTGCATCTAGCTGAGTTCTCCAGGGTTTGCTGTAGGGAAGTGAGCTGTGTTTGTTTTTAGAGAAACTTTTTTGATAAAACCCCAGTTTTTTTGTTGAGGCAACAACAGTCTTATGATATTGTTGTGGTTTAACCCCAGCTGACAACTAAGCCCCACGCAGACGTTTGCTCACCTCACCCCAGTGGGATGGGGGAGAGAATGAGAAGACAAGAAGAGAGAAAACTTGTAGGTTGGGATAAAAACAGCATAATAGGTAAAGCAAAAGCCTCATACACAAGCAAAGCAAGATAAGGAATTGATTCACCACTTCCCATGGGCAGGCAGGTGTTCAGACATCCCCAGGAATGCAGGGAACCGTCACATGTAACGGGGACTTGCAAAGACAAACACCACCACTTCATAAGTCTGCCCTTTCCTCCTTCTTTCCCCAGGTTTATATGCTAATCATGATGCCATATGGTATGGAATATCGCTTTGGTCAGTTGGGAGCAGCTGTCCCTTCTGTGTCCCCTCCCAACTCCTTGGCCACCCCCAGCCTTCTGGATGGTGGTGGGGAGGGGGGTGAGGAGCAGAAAAGGCTTTGACTCTGTGCAAGGACTGCTTAGCAGTAGCAAAAACATCCCTGTATTATCAACATGTTTCCAGCTCAAATGCAACACACAGCCCCATACCAGCTACTAAAAAGAAAATTAAACTCTATCCCAGACAAAATCAGCACAGATATAATCAAGAACCAAATTCCAAGCAATACAAATGAGTGCCTTCTTGGAACACTTGTTAGTTTTGTGCTGACTAATTATGATTCACATCCTTTTTTCTTGACAAAGGCAACCCAGCTATCCTGCACTGAAGTATACATTGTGTGCTAGATGAGCAAGTTGTCATTATACAGACTGGAATATGTAGCGTTATCTTCCTGACCTGCTACCAACAATGAGTTTAAGTAAATTTACACTCCTGAGTAGCTCTATTAACTTCACCTGTGAATACGTATTTCTAGCAAATTCTGTTGCATACTCTTGCATATAGCATTACTCATGTATACAGATTTCTGCAAGGCTCCTAAAGCTTGTAGCACCAGGGATACAGACTGCAGCCCTTTTAAAGAGTAAGCATGTCAATTCTTAGTTGAATTTTTAGGTCATATCTAGTCTGAATAATAAATAATAATTCTTAATTTCATCTTTTGCTGACATATTTAGATCTATAAACTTGTTGTTACATGGAATGTAGGGGGTTTTTGTCCTTTTTCAAGGGAAAAAAATTTGATTTTAAGGCTGAAAGGACCTAAAAATTTAATAGAGTTTAGAAAATCAGAAGTCAAATATGTAATACAAGCCAATAAAAATTTAATTTTTACAGAAAACCAATCAGAACTGTTTATACAGCCCAGCACAGATGATGTAAATTGAGTATCAACAGATAAAAAAATAATTTAGGAAGCAGTTTCAAAGTTGAGAATATCAAAAGTATGAATTATCCCATCAAGCACTATGCTTAAGCTAAAACGCTAAGATTATCCAAAAGAATGACAGATAGTATGACAAAGCAGCACAAAAATAATGTGCCCCAGTAGATTATAGACACCTTGTTTACTGCCTGAAATTTTCCATTTTTCAGGTGCTGTAATTTATATGAGGATATGATGATTTCTTTAAGTATACGTGGTGATCTTTTTTTTTTCAGAGGACAAATAGGAAGGTTCCTAATGATCTAGACCCTGTAAAAATGACAATTTTCACAAACAGTTAAAACACCATCCAAAACCACAGTCTTAGCATAAACTGCAAAGTGTCTAATATGGGATCGCTGAACATATGTTTTTGTGAACAATTAAGTATTAGCTTGGGATGAAAAGTTTTCTGAAAACACCTTCATTTCCTCAAAGCAGAAAGAGTCCTCATAATTACCTTGTCTTAACTTAAGAAAAAATCTACTTCAAAGTGTGCTATTTCTCCACAGCTCCTGCAGCTGAAACTTTTGCAGTTATTTTAATTTGTCCTATATGTGTGACCAGCTGAGACAAGCTCATAAATGATGAACAATTTAGTAAGTAACAGGCTCTTTCAATTTAAGAGTTAAGCAGGTCCTTTATGTGAGGCAGACTCTAAGACAGTGCTATCAGAACCTTTTATTATTCAGGGATTTCTTTCTTTATTGAAGAGCAACTTGGGGTCAGTGGTGGGAATGGTTCTAAAATGCATCCTGCTCTGGATGCATCTGGAAGGACCTTGAACACTTGAACAGATAATTTGAAGGCTTTTTGTAAAGAGCTTTAGCCCACGTGCAGGCACACTGCGTTAATCACACAAGGTTTCTCTCCTGGGATGAGTTCTGCACACGGGCTTTTCACATCTCTTCACTTTTCATGCTTATCAGCTTCACCCATATCTAGGTATAGTGTGTGAGAGGCAGCCAGTCAGAAGCAGCTTGGAAATTGCTTACTAGGACAACTACTTACCTTTTGCTATGGGTATTTTGTAGTTATTTATTATTCTTGATGCATAGTATAGTAACATTAAGACATTCAGGCATTAGTACATCCTTATTAATCCATTTCTGAGTGTGGGCCTCTGATTCTGATTCTGATTCTGAACCTAGAAAGAAGACATAACTGAGAACTGCATTCACATAAATGTCTTTTCCTGGAATCACACATAATTTGTGAGTTATTCAGCTAATCAAAATAATTTTTCTAAGACTGCAGCTATTTGCATCCAGCAATAGCAATTTGTTCTTCTCCAGCTGATTGTGCTCACTCTGATTCATTCATCCTACATTATATTCCTGCTTCTGAAGGATGCTGAGTACCTGTGGTTTGATTGAAAGTTATTGCGTCTCTCAGGAGTAAATTTAATTTGAGTGATACCCCATATAATCCAGTGTGATATGATGCATTAAAAAATAAAGCACTGATAGAGTATCTACAAGCCATTTTTTTCAATCTTATTTCAGAAAAAGAATTCTTGGCAGAGAAAGCCATAGAAATAAACTGGTTTTTATTCTTTAACTAATATAGAAGTTCCTTGAATCCTAGGGAAAAAAGAAAGAAAGGAACAGTAGGCATGGATCATAAACAAACTTCTGGCAGCTGTTAACAGCTGGGATTGGTGGTTTGGTACCAACATTATTTCAGGTAAATGAGAAAGTAGAATTGTAAACAAAGGAAAATGGTCGATTCCCTAAGTGAAATGTGGGCTGATACCTAGTATTTATAGCTTAGTACATCCTTATTAATCCATTCTGGTTTGTTTTTGTTTTTACACTCACTAAGAAAGAATACTAATGCAACATTTCTCTGCTGTTTCTTAGTTTTCTGTTATATTTGAGACCTTGCTTGCTAACATATATTTTTCTTTCCAAAGAGCTCATGAAGTTTTTACTTGGATCATGTCACAGAAAAGAATCCCTGTCTTTCTTAAACTATTAAACAATACTTTAAATGACAAATACCTGCTGAAGCCAGCAGGAAACACAGTCCAGCAATCAGATGCAGTAGAAATCTTTTGTTTGTTTGTTTGTTTGTTTTTCTGATTTTACTTTAGTGAAAGAATGGCAGTTATGGCAGTTATGTCTTTAAAGAAATACTTAACAATGTTTGCCTTTTTCTGACGTATCTTAAGACTAGTCTGTAGAGTTAATCACCTGATGATAAAAAAAACCCTGAGTAGTCCAATCAAATCTATTCTAGGACTCAAATTCATATAAAAAAATGTTTAATATTGGACTAGTGTTTTGGCCACAGCCTGCAGAAAAACAAAAAAAGGTCATATTAGCTATGGAAAGAGCACTATTTAGAGCTTAGTATAAAGATGCAGTAGAAAGACTTGCAGTGGTTTTCATGATTTCTGAGATTTATGACTCAATTCAGTCAAGTTGTAGCACTGACAGAGATTTCTTTGTTCTCAACATTATCCAGTCCACGTGTCACTTTTTAGTTTATGTCTGAACTGGTAAAAAATAATTATTATGTAATTTCTATTTTAAAGGTATTGTATACATGATACTTACTGCAAAATCTGAGACTTATAAGACTATGTGATTTAAAAGTTTCCAAGCTGGGTTTTTGACTGTCATTTCAGGATCACATTTTCAAAAGAACTCAAAGGTCCACACTGCAGGATTTGTATGGAAATAAGGCTTTAGTTTGGCACACTTAGGCCTGTGGCATCCTGGTCTAATTGGACTGAGGACCAACAGTAATAAGATCTGTCAGATGAGCTGTATCAGTAGCAGAGATGTATTCTGCTGCCTATTGAAAGAGTTGAATTTAATATTTCATTTACAGTTAGAAACATGTAATAAATGCAGAATTTTAGAGGAGGTGTTGCAGAAAATAACTTTCATTTTCTATAATGAACTAATTTGGCCACTGAACTGATACATTTGGACACTTGAACTTGGTCAGAGCTTTTTGTTTAGGTGAGGTCAGCACTGACCTGTGTTTGGTTCAGTGCTATAGATGCTGCATTTCAGGAGTCTCAAGCTTTTGCTTCCTTCTCAGAGCCTTGTTCCATCATAAGACTGCATTTATTGTGACTTTTCTCCTTTACTGGCCATCACCTTGCGCTGGGTGAGTTGTGTGACTGCTGATGGCAGCCAGTGGATAGGGAGGAGTTTTATGGATATGTTAAGGTTCATGGACCTTAACATATCCATATGTTAATAAGGAGGAGTTTTATGGATATGTTAAGGTTCATGGACCTTAATATATCCTGTGTATTACACTGAAATACTGAAAATATTCCCCCTTAGGTTAAGACACATTGATGCTGAAGGTAAGGATGCTAAAATTCTGGCTACAGTCCTTGCAGACCAGCAGAGGAACAAAACCTTTCTAAAATGCAGTCTGCTATTTTCTTAGCAAATATTCATGGTCTACCTGTTGTCATTTCTCAGAATACACTTTCTGAGAATGTCATACAAGACTCTCAATGGCACATGCTGTGGGGAAATGCAAAAAGAAACCTGGGGACATCTTCCTCAGAAGGAACTGGCACAAGCAGGTCAGGTTTTGCCTGCCTAATGAAAACTTCACTGGAATGATGATTGCTGAAGAGTTACTTGAGTTATTTAAAGTGACTAGTAGCAAAAATCCAGGAATTGCTCTTAATTGTGTCTGTGAACCATAAACTGTAATGCCACTCATTAGCTACCTTCTGTGATGATGAAGGGTCTTGAATAGAAGTACTGAGACAACAGCAAAACAGAGAGCGACTGCATAAAAAATGCTCAGCCCTATCAGGCTATCTTAAATATAAGTTAAATATTAATCAGGAAAGCTTAAAAGTTTAAGATATGTATTTCAAAAAAGAGAATTTGAAAGATCAACAGGAGAGAAAAGTGTCAAACATTAAAAATCTATGCTTTCTGCACAAGCTGCATTTTTGGTGTCATCTGGATTATTGTTACCAGTCATTTTGCAAATTTTTGGATTAAACATTTTTTCCTAGAAACTTTAGGGTCTTCAAGTTCTACCCAAATTCCCCTTGAAATTACTGGATGAGTTAGAGAGAAAGCCAAAGAGACCTAATATAGGGAAGTGTGGCTTTCAGGAGAGGGTGGATTAAAGAAAGTCATTAGAATTTATGTCAGGAAAATTACCATTGCATTCTTTTTTGTTTTTCCCCACCTTCTTCCCTATTTTTGTAAGCAGCCTTAGTTTGTCAGTTGTTTCACAGTTCAGTGGGGGTGGTTGCTTTTACTTTGAATACAGATGTCCCTGAGAGCTACCATTCATGCTCTAATCATCTACTTAGCAACTGCATATGGCCTTTTCATATGGAGGCTTTAATCATAGCTCTGAGAGTTCAGTTTGTTTCTATCTGTGCAATTGTATCACTGCTAAATATTGTTAAATATTCAGGAGCAAGCTTTATTTGTCTATATTCTGTTTTTCTTATTTTTGAAAACTTTTTTTTCTCCGTAATGGTTGCAAAACTTTTATTCTCCCTACACTTACTGTCACACTCAAGATCTTTGATGTAATTGATAGCAGAGGACCTATCTGAGTAAAACACGAGACAGTGACGAGCCTGAAATGTGTGTGTTGGAACAGATAGAGAAGTAACCTCCACACTGTGTTGGATGAGTTTTGTGCTTTAACTTGTTCCAAGGTGGGCAGTAGGGCTGACACAGCATGGAGGGAGCTCTGGTGGCTGCAAAGGGTTAGGCGACCACTGTGCAGTTGGCCCTGATCTTTCATTCAGTTAATTCAGCTCTTTTTGCTGGGTGTAGCCTTGGGCTATCTCATCCCCTTTCAACAGTGTAAGATTTTTGACAAAAGAAGCAGCAAGGACAGTTGCCAGAGTTACCTACTGGAGCTGCTGGTGCTCTGCTGTTCTGAATGTGCCCCTTGCGCACATGGCAGGTTATTGGGATTGAGCAAGGGACAGGCAGCTCAGGTTCTCAGCATATTCCTTTTCCAAGACCTTTTTCTCCCCCCAAGTGGAATGATCGGTGCATGAGGAGGCATGGAGATGTATGTATGTTGCAGATTTTGCAGGGACTTTGTAATAGCTGTTCATGCCTGAAATGCAGAACCAGGCGTCTGCATTTCAGCGCTGACTGAGGCAAAACATACCGAAGGTGGTGGCAGGGAACAGGGCTATGAGAGTTTAAAGTAACTTGAGAGACACTCAGTGTGCCAGAAAAGGAGAAAGGGTCGAAGAAAAGTGGGGTGATTAGATTGGAGAGGTCAAACTGTGAAGTCTTGTAGGTAAGATTGGCAGAAAATGGTTGCTGCAGTGGAAACAAAAGAGGTTATATTTTTGGCAAGGTAAAACGGGAAGCATTTTGTAAAATAGAAAGAACCTAAAGTTAGACACATAGCTGAGCATTGGAGAGAGACATTCAAACATCGTTAGAGATGAAGACCTAGTAGAATATCTGGAAAGGTAGTAGTCTTAGGGTGAAAGCTCCTATGACAGGCAGGATACATTATACTCTGCCACAGAAAAAAGGAAATAGTGGAGAGTTGCTTTGGGAAAGATTATTTTGTCCATGTTGAGCTTGAGTTATGCTGTTAATTTAGGCTGAATGTCTGTGTTCAGTTCAAATGGTCTAAAGCTGAGCACTATTATTGCTAAATACCCCCAGAACCTACGCTTTCTTGCCAAAATACAAATGCAGATGTGCTGACACAGCCAGTTTCCATAGTTTGGGCTGGAGCCACCTTCTATGATACGTTTGGTGCCAGCAAGGAGAGCCAATTTGCTACTGGCTGGTAGCAGTTTTTAAATTTCCATAGGGTTTCACAGAAGGCCATCTAGCAGAGGCAGCTTGGAAATGGTTCTGTCTTGGTTTCCCTTGCTCCAAGGCTTTTGCCTTACCAGCCTGACACTTCCAAGAGGTAAAGGTGGATTGAAGGTGGCTTTTTCCAGCAGACTTTCTATTGCTACAGCTAATTATTTAGTTTGAGCCAAGGGTTACTCCAGAGGCTAGCATTGAGGCCAGAGCATGCTTTATCACCAGGAGAGTTCACATCACTTGGTTCAGACTGCCCACAGAGGAGAAATGGTTGTGTTTTTTCCTGTTGCCCTTTGGTGCTCTATTGTGTTGCGTGCCATGCTACCTCATTCTTCTGCCAGCTGAACGACTGGATGAGGCGTAAAGCTGAATGCTGGACTGTGAGCAGTAACATGGGAAGTAGATCTAGCTGGCTCAGGAAGTGCTGCAAACACTGCCAGCCACCTCCAAAATGTATTAAAACCAGAATTATACTGCAGCCACATAGGTGGTTGACAGATTTCAAAGGACATCCTTTTGCCTACCAGAATGAAAGGCAGATATAAACCACTGTGAGGGAAGGCTCAGTGTTATAGGGAGAACTGTACTTTCGGCAGGATCTAAATCTGGGTTTTTTGCAGCATGGTGCCATTTGGCACAAAAAAGCAGTAGCAGCCTGATGGTGGTTATTTAGAAAGAGAAAACTTCTCAGAGCTGTGATGGAGTCTGGCTCTACCAGAACTGTCCCTAAGCTCCATAAGGGTTAGGCTGAAGCTTGAACTGCATGAAACATTGATGCGGGAGGGCAGGTTGTCACTGTGTCTGCCAGTCACTCTGCCTGCGGGTAGCATGGGCAGCTGGAGAGATCTGCTGGGGGACATGTTCCCCAGATTCGAAGTGTCTTCCTCACACACAACTGTTTCCCCTCAAATACTTGCTTTGAAAGGCTTTTTAGCCTGGCAGGTGCTGCCATCGCTGACAAGCCTGTGCCCCCCGCCTCCACGGGGAAGTGCATGGAGGCTGGCAGTCAGCAACTGAGCAAATACTTGTTTCTGCACAGCCTCTGATAGAGAGAGCACATGGCTCTTAGTAGCAGCAGGGTAGAACAGGACACAAGGGACCCTGGCCACTAATAATATGCATTTCATAATGTGCTGCATGGAAAACAAATATAAACCAGCAGTGACAACAAAGCTGTCCAACAACTGTCTTCCACAGTAAGCTGCTTCTCACTTGGCTTCTGAAGATTATTTCATTTTGGTTGAATTAATAACTGAGAGCCTCTGAGAGCTTTATGAAAGAAAAGAACAGCCTTGGGTTTGGGAAATAAGGAGCATAAAAGACACTCTTGTACTAAATTCTTATTTTTCTTTTCTCCTGTGTCATTTATCATGAATATGAAACAATAGTGTTTTCAGTATCTCTTTATGCAAAGAACTAGGTTTGATTGTTTTCTTTGTCCTTGTTGTTTATATGTCATGTACCACAGGTATCTCCTGCTCTTTTGAAGATAACTACTTTGCCCAATAGGATAATTCTGGTTGTTATATTGTGATGAGAAGTAGGAGCTGGTGGAGAGTAATTGGACCCCGACACCTCTTGACATGGTCTGAATTTCTGCATCTGAGATAGCAATAGCATTTTTAGCACAGCACTGCCTTACAGCCCCAGTCCAGAACCAGCTCTCAGGGGTTACTTAAGACATCCACATATAACAATTAAAAGGAGGAGCAGGGGAATGTTTGTAGGCATTACCAGATCAGCAGCTGTGGTGTACCACATCCCCCTGACATTGGTGTCGTACCTGTAATGACTTCTGTGGAGGAATGACTGGGATAGAGGTGGTTGTTTTGTTTTGCTCTCAGCTGAAGGCTACATTCAGTAATTTGAAGGCAATACTTCCCTCAGTGCCTGTGCAGCCATGGCACAGCTCTGGATGCTGAGATTCCTGGCACTTCCAAAGATCCAGAGCTGAATGTTGAGCTCGTTTTAGCTTGGAAGTGATAGCAATAACAGGCACTGGGCTTTTTATCCTCACTAGTTTACTCTTCCCTTGCTTTCTGTGCTTGAATTCTTGTTAATCTCACCCTGTCTTTCATTTAACTTAAAAAGTAGACTTTTTTTTTAATATCTTCCTTTTCATATGCTATTTGTACCCAAAATTTAATTCCCAAGTCAAAAGGCTTCATACAGACAGGGAAGCATTCTGTATATAAATTGGTGCAATCATAAGCAAATAACACACAGGTAAACTTCTCAAAAAATAGCAATGTAGATGTACTGTGACTGCATGAATGTTGACAGGTTAATAAACAGGAAAGGTTGTGTACTGAACTTTATGTATAAATGTGAGGGCGGTATTCATCCTACCCTGCTCTTAGGATGTGTGTGTGCATTCCCATTCTGCCTTTTACAGCACTGGTAGTTCATCTTTAATAAATCAAAGGCAGCTTTTTCTTGCTTGCATGCTCTCTGAAGGAGAGGATTTCAAGTAACAGCCTAAACAGTTTTGATACACAGATGATGTCTGATGAAGAGTGCTAATGATAGTCTTTTATTTACAGATGTGTCGAGAAATATGCAAGGAAATGAGTTTATGTTCTCTTCTCCTCACAGAGGAGAATAAGATGAGAGGCACATTGTCCTTTTGTCCTCTAACTCCAAAAGAGGCTGGGTTCCTGTTATCCCAAGAAGAAACTCCTTTACAGTTGTCTAGCCAGAAGAGTTTCAAACATGCCTCTTTTGTTGTGCTCGGGCACCCTGGTGGCTTGGCTGACATTGATACGAGTGTTTCTCTTTCCAGTCCGCCCCTGCACGCCTGCCGTATGGGCTGACGCCTGTCAGCTGCCCACAGCACTGCTGCTGGAGTGTCTCCTGCATCAGTGGGCTCCTCATCATGCAGCAGGGACTCAGCGGGAGCTGCAGGCTGTCGGCACACTCCTGGTCTTGATCTGAAATTAACTGACACAACTTGAATCTTTGGAGATGCTGCCAGAGGGAAGAACAGAAGACCTGTGAGACAGCACAGAGCAAATACGATGTAAAATGCCCTGAGATTAGCTCACTTGGTTAGAGCTTGGTGCTAATAACACCAAGACTGAGGCTTCAAACCCTGTATGGGCCATTTACTTAGGAGCTGAACAGGGTGATCGTTGTAGGTCCCTTCCAAATCAGAATATTTTGTGAAATTCTGTGAAAATTGTCTGTTGGCATTCTTCAGTTGGAGAGGTTTGATTTTTCTTTTACAGCTTGGTTCCTGTGCCTTGCAGCCACACAAGCTTCCATTTACAGCTTTTGGGACTTGCTGCTGTCTCAACATCTCTGTGGTTTCTTTAGCCAGGAGATGTTCAGTATTGTATGAGATGATGATAGCAGGCTCCTCATGCCACTTTGCAGCCTCGTGTAAGACTGGTAAAACAATCTTGTCACAATTGTGAAAACTACTGATACTGGTGCAGGGTTTGGAAAAGGAGAAAAAAGAGAAGAAATTAATTTCTGAATTAGGTTTCTGAGTGTAATGAAGGAAACTTTGTAATGAGAGTGTTATGTAAATACTGTACCTTTTGTAAGAGCATGCTTGGGTAAGGTGTTCTCATCCACAGAATTGTAACTTGTTTCAGAGATCAGAATAATTCATATATCTTTTTTCCCCTCCACCTTTTATACAGGAAACCAGTTCTGTAGAGCTCCTTTTTTCCTTGCTCTTAGTGTGTTCTTCTGCGGGTCACACTAACTAAATTACTCTAAATTGTTCCAAAAATATCTGGGTTTTTCTACTCTATGCCTCACTGAAAGCTTCACAAATGAAGAGAGCTAAAGACATGAATAGTGTCTAAAGAGTACATATCTGAGATTTGCATATGTTCAGAAATTTACTGGCCTTGTTTCCAAGAAAAGTGAGGATGAATCACCCTCCGGAGGGGCCTTTTTCTCTCTGCCGACTGTAGAGGAATTTTAACTTGGTGTCAGGCAGCTGAAGTTATAGGTACCATTCATCTGAGCCAAGAAAGAATATTCCTCTTCTGAAGGAGGGATACAGCCATCCCTGAAACAGAGAGCATTGGTAAAGTGACATACGTGCAGATACCATGTGCAGGGCAGAGGTGTGGACTAAGAGCCTGCCTTACAAACAGCATGGGGATTTAGTTATGTTAACGCTTCACAGGAGTGCAAAACCAGTCAGCTGGAAAACGGATGATGTCTTTTTCAAAGCAGGTAAAGTTTGAAAGTAGAAGTGGTGATTTGTATCTCTTAATAAAGAATATGCAGACATGTATGTACAGACAGGTGCCTATTTGCCTATATTCCAAGACCTGTAACTCCCTGCCTAAATGATGAGATATGTGCCAGATCCTGTTCAGAAGGCATTTAAACACATTTGCACTATTATGACAATGTGATAAAATCCTCTTTGGTACACAAACAAACACAGCAGGCAGCTGTCTGTACTTCATAGGCCCAGAGAGTACTTTAAGTTGGAAGGGAACTCTAGGGACTATCTAGCCAAATCCCTGTGCAGAGCAGAGCCACCCAAATCAGGTTGCTCAAGATTGTGTCCAGTTAAGTTCTGAATATCTCCAGGGATGGAGATTCCTTAAGTTCTTTGAGCAGCAAGTTCCAGTGTTTGATTATTTGTGGTGAAGAATGGAAATATTCTGTTATAGTTGGAATTTCCTTGTTTCAGCTTGTGTCTGTTGCCTCTCATCCTGTTGCTGTGCACCTTTCAGATGAACCTGAGTTTATCTTGTCTAAATTTTCCCATTAGGTAACTGTAGGCAGCAACAAGATCCCTCCCTGAAGCCTTCTCCTCTTAATCTTGAACAAGCCCAGCTATGTCAACCTCTCCTTGGTCATCCTGAGTTCCAGCTCACTGACCACCTTGGTGCTCTTTGCTGGACTTGCTCTGGTGGTCTGATGTCTGTCTTATACTGGTGAATCCCAAACTGAACACAACTGTCCAGAAGTGGTCTCACACTGAATAGAGGGGAGGAATCGCTTCCCTGGACCTGCTGGCTAATGTAACCTTCTGCACAGCCAGCTTTTGCTTCAAGGATGCCCTGCTAATGTATTTAAGTTGTAAGGGTTCATTTTGTAGATACCTCGTCTACTCACCTAGTTAGAATTGAGGAAACATGGGGAAGAGACATATCAGCATATATACTGAGCTGAAATTAAACACACAATCCTAATGAGCAAACTTCTTGTGAGTCATGACTACACTAGATGAAAAAGTCTGAGCAGGGTTGCCATCACACAGCTTGCAGTTCTTGCAGCTTCTTTAGAAGTACCTTTTCCAAAGTAAGCTTTGAAAAGGAATTTCTCATATTCATTCAAAATGTACCACAAATAAAGATGAGTGGTAGGTGGTTGTTTGAACATCTTCCCTTACCTATGGGTGTTAAAACATAAGAGGTATTAGTGTTTTTATCTTTTGTTTATATGATTTCTGTTTGAAACAGCAATCTCAGCAGCATTCATCACACTAAAGAAGGTCCACTGGTAAGAAGAGAGGTAATAATAAAAAGATATCGAACAACTTTTATCCAAGTTTGTCCCTTACAATTTTTATACATGGCCTCTACCAGTAAAAGACCTTGGCACCTAAGCAGTCATTTTGGAAATACCAACATACAGTGCAAAGGGAAAATGTATTACCTTCATATATAACTACTTAGTAATAAAAGAGCTCTAATTTTGTTAAAAAAAAAATAATATATATATATGAAATGATGAAAGCTAAAGATTGCTGGGTTACTTATAAATTATGCTCACAGAAAATGATGAGAAACATTTATGATTTACTTAATGATCTCTTGAGTATCTTCAAGAAAACAAGGCTATTCTTATCCCTAAGACTGAGGGTTTTCCAATTGCTAAAATGTAACTACTTGTTCTATTAGGAGAAGGTTGTACATTAAGATTTTGGCTACCTTGCTTGCAAGTGGTGATCAAAATATTACGTAGTAGTTCCAGATTGCCAGAGAGTTAATATCTTTTCATTATTGATAATAAAGTGCCAAAGGTAAATTTGACGTAATAGCCTGGTCAAAGCTCTTGATCTACTGAGGCATGATCACATTATTTATGCTGATAAAAATATTGAATTAGGGACCATTCTTATAGGAAAATTTCAAGATCTATATCAGAACTACTCTCATTTAGAAACCAAACTGTAATTGATAGTGACAATTATTCTGGTTTACAATCGGTCTATATAAGACTATCCATAAGTACAGATTTAATTTAATATCACCTCTGTCTTCAGTTAATTAGGAAATGGTATAATCAGCTTTATAATAATTGGTGGGAAAATACTAGCTTTGGTTTTTGTAAATACATCTTCTACTGGAGGGAATTAGAATCCAGATATGATAAAAAATTTAGACGTACAGAATTTTTTTTTGTTTTTATAGGTTTCAAAATAAACACAAAGACTGTACATAAGCATTACCTAGTAAAATACATATTGTTATTCTAAATAAGTTCTGAAAAATTAAGTGAAATTAAACTGGCAATATAGGGGAATGTTAATTTGAGATATATTTGGAAGTGCAAATTGATTCTTGGAAGAATATAATATATTTGTCACCTTTAATTAAACTAATTTGATGGTTCAATAAACTAAACAAAGCAGCAATTAAAGCACCACAAATAGAAAGTTCTTAATGCTTATCCTCTTTCTGAATTATTTTACAGTTTGACATACTTTGTGTCTATTGGTATCTGTGCTGTTAAGCAGATACACTTGCAAAGAAAAACCCAAAGCATCATTCATCTATCATAAAGGACCTTTGACAAGCTAATGCATCCTGGATATAGGGATCCTTTGTCTTTCTTTTGGCTTTTTCATGTATTCTGTTTGGTAAGAAATAGAGAAGATATGCTATTTCCACAGGTATATGGGTTCAAATCCTCTGAGTTGGTGAAAACTCATTTCAGCAAATCATCTGAAGTGGTTTTTTTTCTTTCAAATTTTGTCTGAGAACTAGCAAGAAGATAGTCCTTCTGTTAGTGTCAAGGGATAGGAATAAATTATTTAAGTAAAATAGTGATAGAAATTATTTAAATTTTTATTTAAGTATAAATATATATATTTAAATATTTAAATAAATTATTTAAGTAAAATAGTGATAAAAAACCATGGCTAGCCCCCTCCACCCCCACCCCCCCCCAGTCTTTCTTTAGATCACCACAATTTATTTCCGTTTTTCAGTTAAAGTTGTTTCTACAGGGGTAACCTAGTATCCTTTAGCTTATTTTTAACTTAGTCTTGCATATGAAAACACTCTCCATGTCTGTGGAGCTCTCAAAGCTACAAAACAGAAAATATCAAAACACAGGGGCACTCTAGGGTATGAGAAAACTTCCAAGTTAATGGGTGAAGGTTGTTCTGAATTGTCCAAGAACATCAGCAGATTTTGCAAAACAAATTGGTGCTCTAGAGGACATGAGCAGGCCATTTTTATGCCACAGGAAGATGAGGTAATGCCCCCCGTAACATGGACAAAAGCCATTGTTTGAAGATGGAGTGCTTCAGTTAAACTGGAACAAAAGAGTTTAACTTTGTAACTCTTTCTCTTCTTCAGATATTAGTTATAGAGTTTTTTAAAAGAATGAACAGATGGCAGTCATGCAATTATGTTTTTTCCTGGTCTTATGGTAGAACTTTCATTTAGAGGATATGAGGGCAGACTAGACTTTAATAAGGTTACACAGAAGTAACCCAAAAGAATGAAAAACAATGTGTAAGAAGGCATAATTCGCATGGCTTTGTGAAGGGCTTTGCAGGTTAATCAGAATGTTTGATTCTGAGTCTGGCTTCATCTTCTCTATAACACACACTGTAGGTAGAGGAAGAACTCCAGCAGATTTGCCAGGCATTATTTACAAGAAACACGCATCTCTTGTATATTCATGGCAGCCTGTTAAAACAGGAGATCACATTTGTTGATCTGAAGCCTTTTCTGAATAGGGCAGCACTTGGAGCTGCGGCCAAGGTGCTGACCAAACCCAGAAAAGTCTGGGCCAATCCAGTATCTTGTGCAGGGATTTGGGGCTATCTCTTAAGCATGGTGACTCAAGTCTAGGCAGATATAACTCATAATCCTCCTTTGGAAAAGGAATCTAAACTAGTCTGTAGCATTTTGTACCCCGATCATTGTGAATCACTGGGATGAATTATGGATTGCTGTACCTCTGAGAGAAAGGTGTACCAGAATGACTTTGGAGGGATTTGTAGTCCTCATAGCTACTGCTTCCTTATTTTCATTGATCAGGTCATGCCTTACGGGTCTGAAGGGCAAAATAAAACAGACCTGGGACAGGTAAAAGCACCAGTATTTCATGATGAGAATAAGCTTCTTTAAGGGATGGACGTATGGCAGCAGTCTTGGAGTAGAGGAAGGACTTTAAGTAAATATTTCTGGTGCCAGAATGTAGGGCAGATTAGATGCCTTGTACAATACAGAGCATTAAGGAATTTTTTTTCTTGCCTATGCTGTTATATTTGGAAAGGGTATTATATTGGCTCATGAAATTTTGGACTTCCTAGCTATTCTTGGGGAATATATGGTCCATTGAAGGCCTAATATAGCATCTAAGCCCTTATAGATAATTATCTTCTCTGTTTCAATTTTTGTAATGCATTGCATGCATTTTTCTGACAGGATGTCTTACATCTCCTTAACGCGTGGCTAGCCTTTGGCTTTTGCATTAATTTGCTTTATGGTATTCCATGCACACAATGTTGTTGTACCTCATTCCCTTCAATGTGCATTTGCAAGTAACTTCTTGTCTGTGGGAACATATCTTGTGTTTACTTGGCACCTCTTCCTGTGAGGGAACCCAGTGCTATATAAGCAGTAGGCCTTTTTAGCACATAAGGGATTTGTCTTAGCTTGCTTCTTGAGTCATTCTTACCTCTCTCATACAGGACTTTCAGATCCACATGCAGACTGTGAGTGGGTAAAGAGGGACTGAGATCTTATAAAACATTTTAGATGCCTAAATTTTATTGTTTTCTACTGGATTTGCCATGAAAAAAAATCAGTTAATTGGCTGCCTTAAGATCTTGGACAAAATGATCTGACACAGCAAGTTACCAGCAGAGGTGGAGGCCTCACTGCTCAATCTCTCTGGGTTTGTGACTCCTGGCTATCCTCAGGCCCTCCAAAATACTCTCAGGTTCGCTTTGAGAAAACATGGACAACCTTCTTTCCCAGTGCCTTGAAAACCTTGCATGTATTTGACACAAGATGAAGAGCTGGACAAGAACAGGTCCAGCATCTGATGAACTGTGTCCCTCTGCAGTCTCCCTTAGCCACTGTCATTCTATTGTTCCTTAGGCGTATCAGCTACCTCAAAGAGGAGCTGAGACTGTCTAAACAAACCTATACTAAGTAAATTCCCCCCAAAAATTTAGTAATATCTGGGTCTTCTTTTATGCCAATAAGAGTGATTATTTATCGTGTTTTAGTTCTCATTATTATTCATGTATTTCTGTGACTAAAGGCAACATTTTCTCTAAGTAGACTGAGTTTCCCGATAAAACCAGCTAGACTTAATTCTTCATTATTCCTGCATGTCTTTGTGGCTGGTCCTATCTCTTTTGGCTCAGAAAGGAGGATTAATTATTCTACTTGATTTTCATTTGTCATGGGAGTACTATGTAAAATATTTCAATAATGTCCGGCTTTAGATTTCATTATTTATCTTCAATATGACCTGGGTATTATGAAATGTGAGAAGTGCATGTATTTCTAGCTTCTCAGATTTGAAAATTTTGCATTTATTAGGGGTCTTGTGACCCGTTGTTTATTTTGTCTGTTAGTGATATACTTCTATGCCTTCTAAATTAATTATCCTGGGTTCTGACTAGCAGGTTACTATTATTAGTCTAAAAATGTTTTGCTTAGCAATTCAAAACATGCGTATTCCTTAGCAATTTAAAAGATGTGTTCAGAATTCAGCTAGCAGAAATGACAAAGATGCTTTCTATCTTATACATAGTATGCATATGCTTTTTTGTTTTTCTAAGCGTGAAGCAAAATTCTTTTCTTTGATGAAACCTGTGGGCCATGTGTATTTGCTTTAGATTTATTTGTGAGAAACTTCAGCAACATGAATAGAATTTTGGTTTACAGAAGAGAACACATGACATATTGGAGAGCTCCAGTGTACCTTGGAGGAGCACAGCTTTGCTGCTGCTCATGTTGGGTGGTCTCAGATGTTTTCCTGACTTTTCTCTGTGAACACGCACTCACCTATTCTTTTCCCCAGAGGGCTGTTTCAAGCTGGTCACATTGCACCCCCTTAATATAATGTTCTCTGTCATCGTTGTAGTAGTAATGTGCATTGCTCTTTTCAGACATTTGCATTTTGTTTGTTGCCCCAAATAAAGAATAACTTATACATCAAATGTTTATTAATTTATTTATAAAATTGAAGATACTGGAATAAATCCAGAGAATTTAAAAGACATTTGCATTCCTTTATTCTTCAACATCCCACTTGAAATATGATAAAGCCATCTATTCCAGTGGGGTTTTATAGCAGCTGAACAGCATGCCTAAAAGTTTCTGAAAAATTTTTAGTTTTCAAATTTTCTTACTGTCATTTTTTGGAAGACTTTTCTTAAATTTGGTTACACAAATTTTCTGAAAATTGGATTTGTCTCAGTAGTATCCACCTTTTGTCTTCTGCACTTGTTTTAATTTATTAAAGATTTTTTTTTCTCAGGAAAATAAATATACTGGCTGTTGTCTTTTCCTTCTTAAAAGGAAAAATTCTTCTGAATTCACAATAAATGCACATTTAGAACTGTTGTATTACTACTTCCTTCATTATCTAATGCAGAAGTTATGAGGATAATTCTGTGTTTATCACCTTTTCACCTGCTTTCTTAGGAAAGTTTATGCATTTTTAATTACATATGCACTGGATAAAATCAAGAAATATTCTGGAATAGAGCCAGGACACCTGGTCTGTCCTTTTCAACTTGTAAATCCTAGAACAAATTTATACTCCATTAAAATTTTTTTTGTCTGGTCCTGTGAATCTTGTACTCCTGGCCCCTCAATGGCTGTGTTTCAAAACCTTCCTCTTCAGTGTCCTTCTCATCTGGGAAGTGCTGTTGTGGGATATTTCCCATTTGTTTGGTAGGTGTTTTAACTGTTAGACTAGCACTAAATAGAACAGAAACCTCCTCTTCGAACAGTATCTCTGAGTGAACTCCAAGCAGCTTTGCTTTAGGGATGCTTTAAATACACTTTCCCTATAAGATCTATTCTCTGATTATAGGTTGGGGTCTACCTTTAGCTGATATAAGGATGTCAGGTCCACCAGGGAGAGTCCTCAAGGTGGGAGGTGGAAGAGATTAGGTTATCTGGAGTGACTTCAGGCACACAGGAACATCAGATGATCAGAAATGAAGAAATATAAGGAAAATCAGACATTTCTCCTGGATGACTACATAGATCCATGATCAAAGAACAAGAATATTCTCCTGGTCTCCTGAGATAGCCAAGGCTAACTAACTCTGGAGGGATGATCTTTCTCCTGCCCTCCAAATCCTTTTTGCAGAAGACAGTCACAGTTTTCCCCCCTTAGCAGGGTTTTGCTTTTCTTTAACTTTATACATGTTTGGATAATAAGGCTTCCTGCCATGAGATAATTATGCTCTCACAGTACCCATTAGTTAGAAATTTAGTTTTCCTTCCCTGATGTGGCAATTGTCTGAGCATTTAAAAAGGCAGGCAAGAGTTTGAGCATAGCATGATGAGAAGACCTGGAAGAAAGGAAAAGCCTCCACTGTGATACGATGGATGAATTCAGCACAGCATGTGCCAGAACACCAGGTACCCCACTGTAGGCAAGGGAATACAATGGCAACAAAAAAAATTATAGCATGTTAAAAGCAGAATATAAACTGCAGCCAAATTCAAGTTGGAGCAAGTCAAAAAAGCAAGCTTAAATGGAAAATGGTATCTTTGTGTTACAAATGTTTTACTTCTTTGATAGGTTATATCTCTTGGTTCTGTAGTGACCAGTGCATGGGGAGACCCTGCTTGTGTTCGGAGACACAGGTCTGTCTGCCTCTTCTGTAGGCTGCAATATGTCTAAACTAGAGGAAACTCCTCTTTCTATCTTTCTTTTACAGCAATTTTTCTTTTTCATGTACCATATTGGGGAAAAAAAAAAAAAGTAAGTTAGCTATATTTACCCGCACCACTCTAGAAAAAAACAACCCCAAAAGAGTTTGGATGAACTTACCCTGTAGGTTGGGAAAACCAGGCCAGGCAGCCATTCAGATACCTCTCAAACACTGTTCCAAGTAACCTTGTTTTTCCTGCTAACCCCCCTGCATGCAAAATGAGTATGGACTGGGAAAATCCCTCTGCATACAAAATGAACACAGATTTGGAAGCAATTTCAAAAGAGGTGATTGTGCTTCCTAAAAGATTAGAGATAATGCAAGATTTCTTGACTTGCTTCTGGGGAGAAAAGTTGAATGAATAAACAGAAGAATGAAGGAAAGAAATGGTAAATTGATAAAGGCACTGCAACCCATTTCTGACTAAAGCAATTTGGCCCAGTAACTTCTTAGCACTGAAGAGCTAAAAGCTAAGATAGTAAGAGAAAGAAATGGCAAGCAACTACTGTGATAATAGAAAAATAAATCTGGTACACTCTTCTATGACTTTGAAAAGTGAGAGCTCGTGACTTTCTTCACTTTCTTTCTCGTTAAATAGCTTGGCTAAGGAAACTTGTGAAATTTGTTATTCTATCTTTACAATGGCTTCTAGTCTACATGTTAATGTTTAGGAAATTCTGAGGATTCTTCCTCTCATTTGTTTGTAAGTGGAGCAGATTACAGGCACAGAGTGTTGCAAATTCAGCTTTTCAGACAGACTTTTTTTGCTTGGGTGAATGGATGAGCCTGCAGACAGTGTTTTTGTGGTTTCTACCTGCCTTCACCAGAGGAGGACAAATATTGCTGATATCTACAGAAGCGAGAAGCTCTTAGGCAGTAGAGGGGGGAAGAGCACAAACACTCCAGTTGCCTTGAAAATGATTCCCTGCTGATGCCTGAGGGACAGGGTAGGAGATCTATGACTGAGCTTTGTGTTTGAACCTGTGATGTTTCCAGTGTGTTCTCTATACCATAAGACTGTGCAGTTGTGGTATTACACTAGACAGTAGCACAGTTCTTTCACAGTGAGATCTGAACAAAGTCTGTTTCAGATGTTGCAATTCAAATTAATATTTGGGGTTACATAGGTGCATGACATAAGAAATGTGACCTTCAATTGCTGTGATGTAAAGGGGTAGCAGGTGAAGGGAGAATTGTATTCCTTTCTGCACAAAGACCAGGTTTACGTGGCTCAATGCAGCACTGAATGTATCCAGTAAAACTTCAAGGACCAAAGACATTTAATTGTCTGACCTGTGTATAAGCCTTAAAAATCAGGCCCTACTTTTTAATGAAAGGTGGCAGTCATTAGAGAAAAGCTGAGACATCAATACAGTTAATAAAACAACATGATTAGTGAGAAAACTTTTACTTTTTCATTCCAATTAATGGAAGAATGAACAACAGCAGGAAAAAGATACAGTGGACCACTCCAACACCCCAGGGTCTGTCAGATAATTTAGGAGGGAAATTAAGGAACTGAAACAAGAGACCACCTCATCATTTGCTAAGCTTGTGAATTCAATTTCAGAAATAAAGCAAAACTTAATAAAAACAGAGGACAGAGCAGACTAACTGGAGCAGCAAATAGGAGAAGGAGAATGGAAACTCATATTGATTCTCTTTTATTGAAGTAAGAGAGACAATTGTGCAGAAAATGTTCCAACTTCTGAAGCTGATTAAAAATGAATAATATAAAGATTTATGAGTAATCAGAAGAAAATTATTAAATGCTAGAATTCATACCTTTATTTTTAAATTAAGTGCTAGCAGTAAATGAGAATTTTGACTGCATGCTGGCACAAGCCCAGAGGCCACTGATCTCAAGGAGACAGACTCTTTTAGGTATTGTGTGGGTGGCAAAACTTGTGAAATGAGTTTAGTATCAATTAAAATTTGGCTTTCCCATGTGTTTCCTTTGATCATTATACTTCATTTTATACCTTAACAAATTTTTAGTTATCTGTAAATTAAAAATTAAGCATGTTTCTTTACCACACTGCAAGGCTATACACAGAACTCAACCAATATGGAGGCAGGAGACCTGGACAGATTGTAATTTGTGCTATAAATGAGTAAATGTTGTTTGTCTGGCAACGTACATTGTTAATATGCCTACAAGAAGTGTTTTGTCACATCTTAAGATAGATGTAATAAAATTGAAATTTATGCTAGCAATGTAGTTGGAGCATACTTTCAAAACCTTTATAGAAAAAAAATCAATTTAAATAATACGTTGATTCTTATGCATATCCTAGAGTCCTGCTGTTAGTCATTTAGAGCTAAATGGAGGTGAGGTTCTGTTCTGAATATTCTTTTTCCTAATACATATAAGGTTGATGCTTTTTTTACAGCTCTAACTAAAAATATTGACTGTATTACCAACAGATGTATAAAAGCACATTGCTTTTCCCTAATTCACTTTACAGAAAATATCAGGAGGTTGTGGTTCAACTGGCTATTCTTGGCTGCCTGTTTTATCTAAATCCTGTTTCTTCTATATGATTTTTTCTTGAGTTATATATTTTTAAGATACCTCAAAATATTTAAAAGGTACTGCTGAGGAGCAAGTCTTATGACTTGGGTTCTTCAGTGTTGCTGTATGCTTTTTCTGTTTTCTTTTTGGTTTTAAATGGGGAGAGTGGTCATACAAACATAGTGGCAGAAGAAGCTTGGAGGCAAAACAAGGAGGATTCCTGGTATTCTCACTCCCTTACAGTGCATGTGTAGGAAAACACTAGGATACTGATGGTCATATGATATTACTGACATTGCAAAAAAAAAAAGCAAAAAACCCAAAGGAGCATACATTCTTTCTCATGCAAGGTCTTGGGAAGCTGCTGGAGGAAAGTTCAGGAATAAATGTATCCTTCTTAGGCAATGCATCCAAGAAATTATTTCAGGTGCATTTAATACACCTTTTAAATTGTTGTCCTGGGATTTTGTTCAGTCTCATCATTTTGTCTCTCGCCTTTTAAAATGCTCTTAAGGAACTCAGACAAATTTAAAACATGCAGAATAATGAAAGTGAGGTGTTTAGCTTCCTCTGCCTTGGAGACCCAGAGGCAGCAGAACACTATAAAACCTCTATGGAAGTGACTTTGTTAGGATTCCAAAAGAAAACCACAAATTTTAATCGACAGGAAGAAGCAGGTTTTTCACTTGATTCTTGGTGCAGACAGAAGGGATTTAGCTATGGTATTCTTTTCCAGTGTTGCAAGCCTTTTAATTTCAAGAATGTTTCTATTTCCAGCTCAGTCCCACTCAAACATTTTCTTCCCAGAGTGAAGGAAACTGTAAAATGCAGGTGGATTTCCCCATCTCTTTGGAAAGTGGATTTTTTGTTTAACTCTTTCTGTCCAAACCAATATTGCTTGCTTCCTGCACATTTTCAATTTCTATGAGATGTAAGTGCTACTCATGCAAGTCCAGTAGCTGAAAGGGCTGTGATTTATGCTGCTTTAGGATTAAAGTTTTCAAATTACCTTCTTTTTTTATTCACCTTGAGGTAAAAATGTTTAATGCTAGTAATAGAAAGAGACCTTAATTGATGCCCCAATTTGGGCAAAAAAGTCTCCTGTTAAAAAAAAAAAAATCATCTGAACACAACCTGTCAGCCTCCAATGGGATGTGATTGGATCATTATGGATAATTTGTCAGTTGAACTAAACTACAGAGTCAAACTTTTTGAAATTATAAATATTTTGTAACTATAATCAGGCTGCCCTATTACTAATTCTCTCATAGTTTTTTGTAACTGTTACACATAAGAAACAAAATTAGAGAAGTAAAGAAAGAGAAAGGGCATTTCTGCTGTTAGAGCTTTAAGAAAGAAAGCAGTGAGTGTACTGGAAATCCTTGGGGGGTGGGGGGGGAAGCCAGTTATTAACACAACAATTCTAATTGCTGAAAGTGAATGTGCACTGCTACTCCTCTACTGAATCTGTAATTATATAGAGATTGTATAGGGATTGGGCAATTTTCAGGCTATAGTGTGGGCAAACATCACTTTCTAGAGGTAAATGAATTGCATGAGAAGTTTTGGCAACGAGACACCGATATTGAAAACCACTATGTATGGGCCTTCATGTACCACACTCTTATGTTTCACTATTTCTAGGGCTTGATCAAATTAACAAATACAACTTGTACAGTAAGAATGGGCTCTGGAAATGATCACTGCCCTCAGAAGTGACTGCTGCTGGCCCCTTTTCTAGATTTTTAGCTCGAATATCTTTGCTCCTCCCAAGAGTTTTGAATTCTTGCTGTTCACTGGAAGCACCAGGAGAAACTTGAACTTTCCTGCCTGGATTATACTTTATGCCATTGCTGCTCAAGCAATTTAAACCAGAATATTCTGGTCTTGTCATCGAAAGAAGTCATATCTCCTTTTCAAGCCCCATGTTACTTCTGCTTACCTTCTGCTAGTCCAGCACTTTTCTCCTTCTCCACTCAGTCTGGACAGTTTTTTACCCACTCAGTAGATAAAAGCCTTAGTGCATCCATTCAGGAAACCACACCAGTGACCTTCTATGGACTGGTCTGAACCTGGAAAAATACCACCCTAGAGACTATGTTAACTTATCTCAATAGTTAGGATGGGTTTGATGTCTTGAGTGATTAAGATGATATATGAACTGGGGGAGAAGGAGAGAAACAAGAACCTGGCAGCATGAGGGAGGACGAGACTGCCCAATTTTTTCAGTAGAGATCCATGCAGATGTGACACCTCGGAGAGTGCTATAATGGTGAACCTGGCAGTGTTAATGGTTGGACTTGGTGATCTTAGAGGTATTTTGGAACCTAAATCGCTCTATTATTTGTGTCAATTGAAACTTCTTATGAAACTACTGTGAGAAAACTTTTGAAACATTGGGAAACTGCTGAACAGCAGGTTCGGAACAGAAGCTATGGCTGTCTGAGTGCTGAGTGGGCTGATGGTAACTGCTTTACTCAGTGTTGTTCAGTGAGTTTAGCATATAAATAGCATTTACTTATCATTTAAGGAAATGGTTTTCAATTGCTATCAAATTATTAATTAACAGGCAATAGAACTTGAGACATGTACAGAAGACTGTGAAAAAAGCTGGCACAATAATCATTAAGTGTATACTGCTTTTAACAGACATTTCTCTCTGTGCCAGGCAGAACAAAAATACTGAAGTGAAACAGAGAAGAAAATGTTATTAACATAATTACATAATAAAATCAGAGATATGTTGTATTTGTTATCCTTTGATGCTACATTAGGGGGAGAAAAGATGGACTGCAGAAAACACTTAAGCAAACTTGGAGAGAGACAACTGCATCTCTTGTTCTACATGACTAGAGACTTTGTTTTCTTGTATGAGGTGGAAATGCATCTTTAGTTAGACTTAGCAATACCAACTCAGCAGATGCCTAGATTTTCAAAGTGCTTTTACTGTAAACGCTATATTTGTTAAACTGTATAATTGATTAAATAAAGTGTTTCAGCTAGGCAAGTGGTGAGAAAAAAAAAAATCTACCCATTTTGGCTCTATGGGGTTCAACAGTGTTCTTTGGAAAGTACTCCATGTTCTGGAGGTGTTACAAAGTGGTGAAAACACTGCTTCAGTGGCACAGGGGCAGGGATTACCTTTCCCAGTTGTTACCACCAAGTGTATCTCTGTTTCCATGAAATTTTCTGCTTTCACCTCCCACTGTTATCCTTGAACAGAGAAACCTTGCTACCTCGGTTTTCTGCTGTTGTATTAATATAGCTGCCCAAAATCTTTGCTACTTTCTCCGTATGGGGAACATAGCTGGTGTTTTTTTGATTTTATAGGAGGATGAGGTGCTTGCTTTTATTTTTACTTCTAACTCCAGACAGGGTTCAAGCCAAGCTTTGCTGGTATGCAAGCCTCATGAATCAATCCCCTGGATTGCTTCATTGAGCTTTGTTTCCTTCTTTTTTTAACCTGTGGTGATTGTTGAAATGTGCTCTATGCCACTTTTTAAAATGTTATTTACTGCTAAAAGGAAGTCTAAATTTTCCATTTGGTTTCTTTCTGAGTTAAACATTATGATTTTCTGCTCACAACAATAATTTAGGTTGTAGAAGGACATGTTTTGACAGGAACATCATAAATAAATTTAAAATCAAGAGTTGCAGAACTCATGACTTATACAGTAAGAAAGTTGTAGGTCTTGTTGTTCCTAAAAGACTGGGTAGGGAGAATAGGATATTTCCCTTAATTAGCTTTATTTACTGTTCCCTATAAAGAAATATCCAAAGGGCCTTTAATCTGCAGTTTTATACGGGCTAAGGGGCTGCAGCAATAGCTACAGGCTGTTGCTTCTGAGATTACGCTGGTGTTGCAGGATGCTGTAGTATTACACCACTGACATCCCTGGGAAATGTGATGGCAGGTAAACTTGCTTTTTTGACCAAGTAATGCCATTACTTCTAATATTTTTGATTTGTCTGCTTTTTAAGGAGGCTAACACAGCAATTGCCACAGTGATGAAGTGATGAGCAGCACTTGAAAACTTTGTCCCTTCATAATAACAGTTAGTTGAGGACTTTAATTGTGTGCAATGGTTGGTTTTCTGTTTGTGTAATCCAGTAATCATGCATATTTTCCAACATTAAACCTTTATAAATACTAAGTTGGAGAAAACTCCAAAAATGAAACAAAAGAAAATGAATAAATGGAATGTACAGGAAAGTTCTAAAAATGATGTGCAGGAAAATGTTAAAAGAACAAAGCATTCAAAGGCAATCTGACAACACAAAGAGTCAAAGGTTATACACAAGGAAAAAAAAAAATACTTCCCCAGTGCAAAACCAATGAATGGCCTTTGCAGAAACCTTGTAAGAAGACATTTACAAATTAAATGTCACAAAATTAGATACTAATCTATTGCTGGACCATTACAAAAAATAAAAAGAATAGCTTCCCCTTTTGAATTGGCACATGTGATCTTGGAATAAAATGAATTGTACTGGTGAAATTCCAGAAGAATTTATTCAAACACTTCAGTATTTCAAGTCAATTTTTGTCTTCAAATTCCTCACTCAGAAACCAGAGACGCCAGCTGCTATATATCTTCCTCTGAGAAATAATTTTGGTTTTTTTTTGCTCTGTAAAGGACTCGTAAATGGACCAGGCTAAAATCTGGGAGTGAAATTCCTGAAGTGATTGGGAGAATGTAGAAATTTAACAACCTGAATGGACCTATTTGTCAAGGCATTCCTTACTGATTAAGGTATAATCAGAGAGAGGTGTAGAAAGAAAATCATCATCAATGATATAGAAGAGTAAGGGGAAAAGAGGAAGGGAATAGTTTAAACCCAATAAGAAAAGACAAAGGGAATAGCCCAATAGTGACTTTATTTATAAAAGATGAATGTAAATACAGCAGAAAAATCCCTTAGACATTGTAAAAATTAAAATGATTCTTGAGAGTCTTGACTGAGATTCTTGAAAGTCTGTGTGTGTGAAGAGAGTTGTTCTGCTGGCACTGCTGATGCTGTTGTGTGCAGGTATTGTTGTCCTTGCTTCTTTGATGTAAAGATTTCTGCATCTCTGTACATTTCATTACAAAGAAAATTAAATACATAAATAAATAAAGATTCATAATACAATAATTTCTAATCTCCTAACAGAGAGACAAAGACTCTCTCAAGACCAATATTTTTTTGTTTCCTCTACTTTTCTCTTCTTAGTCCCTTTAGTTGCCTTTTTTTCTGATTTTTATGGTATGGGGATCTTTAGTTTAAGTTTCCCAAATACCATAGAAGTGTCATATTGTCCTGATTCCTTCCTTCCCCTAATGACTATTAGTTAAATAGTCATTCAATGCTTCTGTCTTGTCCACTCTGACAGTCACCCTAAAATCAAGCTTTTTGATTTTCTGAGATCATTCTATGATTATTTAACAAAAATCTAAGAAAGATTCAGGCTCATTCTGAACCACAGAGATTACCTGTGATGCAAAAAAATAGATCTCTCTTTTTTTTTTTTTTTTTTTAATAAGAAAAAGCTTAGTAGTGTCAATTCTTCCTTTCAAGAGAGCGCTATGCTGCTGCTCTCAGAATAGGGATACATAATACCCTCCTATTTCCAATTAGACTAGTAATCCAGTGGGGCTGAGGTTTCATATGTAAAATTTTTTTTAAAAAAATTATGTTTGATAAACAAAAATTCATTTTTTCCCAAGACCACATGCCTGGCTTTTCTTAGTTGATCATAGTTTCCTGTTCCTGATGGTCCAGTGATTTTGCCACTGAAATGTAGGGAAAAGTAAAAGAGACACATAAGCATGATATTTTACCCAAATATTCTCCAAACAGCCACTGATTGGTGATTTTTGTAGCTCCTGAGTCAGAAATACTGCCTTATATTCAGTGCTGCTAAATAGATTTTTTTTTTTTTAAATCCAAGAACTTTTTCTGTACCTCTTTGAATCCAGTCAGTCTTTATTGTATCCACAACACAGCTGGATTACACGTGTGAGGAACCATCTCTATTAGTTGTGAATCCATCATTTAGTATTGCCACTCATTACCCTTTAATTCTTAACTTAGGAAAAAAGACGAAAGACTGAACCTTTCTCTATTGAGTTCATTGTTTATACACATCCGTCATATTTCTCCTGATTCAGGGTATCTATTAGACCATTTTGGTTGCCCCTCTTGACTCCTCTCCTCGTTCTGTTACATTTTTCTGTCCCTTATTGTGATGAGCAGTGTTTGGGTTTGCTGCTGGGCACAGCTGCCCCTTTGAAGAGAGCAGGGTGGAAGGAGTGTCTGGAGCAGGAGAGTGGAGTGGACAGCATTGCCTGCAACTTAGATAATCCTAAATTTATATGAAAACAAGGATTTGCCTGCAGGGAAAAGGTGGGCAGGGAGAGCATTGCATATAAACAGTTCTTATTTCTGTTCTGTCTCCCATTGTCGCTTTTTAATTTTTCTTTAATATGTTAATTGGATTTTGGATTAATTATGCCATTTTAGTGATCTTTGCTGAACTTGTCATAGAGGAATGTGTCTCTTTCTAAGCTGTGACATGTGTTGGGATTCTGCCCTCTTTTTAAAAACTAAAGGATCCTGTCCCATTATCAAGAGCCTGGCTCCCCTCTGAAACCATCTGTTGTAATGGGAGGAGTCTCCACTGGCAGCAGGGCTATATGGAATTGTAGATGTTTACTACTGTGAATTGCTGTGACTATGTTTGTAGATCTGACCCCTTGTCCTCTCTGATGTGTAACTGCCATGATCTGCATCCTTCATGGTGAAGAACCATCTCAATTACAGTGATTTCAGTTCAGCACAGGACTGTCCTGTCCTTCCAATGTGTGACTACAGGCACTGCATCAACACTGTGCTGTGGCACCCAGATCCCCTGCATTAAAAGAGACAGTTATGCTGCAACATTTCGTATTTGTGAATTTATCCTTGTGACACTGATGGAAGCAGTCTGAGCCTTAGTGAGCCACACAGAAGTGAAAATCAGCAGTGTTCAGATGACACATAGATTAGGCAGTTACATCTTTCTCCAAGTCCCCTTCAGTCCAAGTGGTTTGAGCTTAACTACTTCCATCACCCTCTTTCTTGCTACTTCCATCACCCTCTTTGTGACTTTCCATGCAATTGACAAATATCCACTTTCCACCTCGCTCTTTAGTTGGTGACCTGCTGGCTCCCTTCCCTCTTTCTCCCCCTCCAAGACTCTGACAGAAAGGCAGGCATATATATTATGTGTGAGAAGTATTGCTGGGCATCATTTATCTTTGTTATGTGTCTCCCTTGACACACCCACTGCAATTTATAAGCATGTTCAACATACCACAAAAATTATTCTTCTGCCCTGAGAGTGCAGGCAGTCTGTGGGTAGGGTAGGTGTGCCTTCAGAGTACAAGGCTTGCGTGGTGCTGGTGGATTTTGTGGTGATACAATTTAGAAAAGTTTTCATTGAGTTTGGTTTTAAATTGTGATAGATGTCATATTGTTCCTGAAACAAATAATAGTAACACGGTCTCAAATGACAAAAACTACCTCCAATTTCACAAGAAACCTTTTCACGTATCACAAAGTGTTAAAAGCAGAATTAACACTTTGCTATAAAGATGTAGGCTGAAGCATGTTTTCTATAAAATTTAGCTTAAAACATATAAGATTTTTCTGTAGATTTTTTTTTACAGAGAACTAATTGATATCGCTTATGTGTAGCTTAACTGCTGCAAGTTTATAGGAGAACTATAGTTTGAGACGTGCAATTAGCTGATGTCTGCACAATAATTTTTGTACAAACTTGCAGCTGAAGCTTTATGTTATGCAATAAAGCTCCGAAAGAGATATATTTTAATTAGCTGATAATAGTGATAATACAGAGTTTTGTTTATTAAGTAGTCAGAAGGTTTGAATGAGCTGTGAATTTTGAGGAAGACTTTGGCAAGAGATGAAAAACACAGCAGCATAGTTCAGAATTCCTTTAAGTCTAGATGTAATCTCATGAGTGCTATGCAAAAGTTCAAGATAAAATAAGGCCTGGAGATCCTGTAGGTGTTTGCTTTTCTCACTTATATTCTGAGAATGTCTAAAAAAAAAAAGTGGTTTTTTTAGAACAGATGTTGAACATGTAAAAACATCCGGATGAGGAGGAGTGTAAGGTGCCAGAAACCAGGAAGGAACAAATTAGCTTGTTTGCTAATCGCTGAGGAGATATTGTGCCTGAGTTCTCCACAGTAATTCATCAGTTTATTTGGCCCTCAAACCTTGAATGCATAAGTTATGTAGAAAGGCTTTTGTGTCCCTTTCTCTGTTTCACTTCACTGCCTTCCTAGTTCTGGAGTTCTTGCAAATCTGATTCCTTCATGCTGCTCCTCAGGTTTTCTGCAGATTTTCTGCAGGTTTTCTGAAGAGCTTTGTTAATGCACCACTGCTTTTCAGACAACTGGTCTTTTGCATGGGTGTGAACTATCCAAAATATAGCTTGAACACATGAAAATACAGTAGATGTGTATTTGCAACCAGTCGGTAATATGTTTTATCCCTTTCCTAAGAAATGACAGACTTGCTTTGTAATATTTCCTTGCTCAGGATACTGTTCATAGATAATGACATATCGCTATTAAGAAGCTTGAGAGAGAAATAACCTCACTTAGGAGAATTAGTGGTGTTTCAAAATTAGCTTTTGCTCCTCAGAAAATTGATCTCAGCATCACCATGGGTAGGTCAGTTGACTGTCATCTTGGTGCTCAGCTGTGGAATGGCAGGGAACACATAGGAAAGGAATGGAGATTACATAAAAGTCATAAATATGAAGTTGAATAGGTCCAGAGTGTATCTATGGCTCCTGAGAATTGGAGTTTACTCTTCTTTTTTCACTGTAAAAGAATCAAATGGCATCTGGTTTACAAAAACCAAAGAAACTCCTTACTGAAACAGGTTAAAAATAATGGATAAATTCATGGTATAATAATAAAAAATCCATCACAAGTTATTAAACTCAAAGATGTAAACAGTGTCTTCCTGAGACCTTAAGTCATAGATTTCTGGAAGCTGAGATTATTATGTTTATTGCCCTCTTATTTCTGACACATCTGTTACTGTCCACTGGATGCTGGATAAAGCTGACTTTGTTCTGAGCAATATAGTAATTCTTACTTTTTTTTTTTTTTTAATGTAGAAGAGGAACATAAAAGATGTCTGACTGCCTGACCTCTTTCCCTACCTCCAGGCATTTGCAATCCGACAGTTGTCTCTTTACCCTGCTTTGTATGGGAATAACAATGCTGAAATAATTTAAAACAAGTCTATAAGAAATAAAGAGATCCTTTCACTTTATCCACTCTTGGGACAAGTTTTTCTTCCTTGCACAGCAGATAAGTTTTGCAGCTTTTTTATTTTTGCATATACAAAGCTTGATTGCTTTAATACATAGAGTTGATCCCTAGGTAGCTCTCCAGTGCAACTATTCACTTGCTGAATGAAGGCTAGGACTTTTGAAGTTACATTTTGCAGCTACAAAACAGTAGTGTATTTTATCAAATGTCCCGGAAGGAAAACAATGAGATTAGTTACAACCACTATAGGCAGCAAATAATCCAGAAGCCACCTAGAAATAGTGTCTGTTCTATGACAGTGTCTAGTAAACAATTAATAAATAATCTGGAGCTCCCTGAGAGTTGTAAGCATGATTGGCTCACAGGAAAGATGGATAAGAATGAACCTTATGCTCTCCAAAGGCATCATAAGGAAAATTTACCAAGCAACGGGAGGTCCAAACTGTCTTTAACCTTCACTTTTCTCTATGGATTAAGACATTTATAGTGACTCTGTGACATCCATACTTTTGTCTCATATTGGCAATATACATTTTTTAATGGTTTGCTTCTGTTTGGTGGGATAGTTAGTGTCAATCTCCTTTTTCTCTTCCCGGATGATTTTAATGCAACCAAAAATATGCCTTCTGCATCCCTTAGATTAAAGTATTTACTAAATACCAGTAAAACTGCTGAAAGATGTGTATTGAATAAAGAGAAATGCACCTTTGAAGCTAGTCCCATCTAGTCCCAAAAGAATAGACATGTCAGTAGTTCAAGTTTAACTAAGTTCAAAAAGAAAAAGTGTGTTTCTACCAAAACCAAGGCAAGCCAGAAATGTCAAGATTATTTTAAATGAAGAATAGAATCATACAATACTCTGAGTTGGAAGGGACCCTTGAGGATCATTGAAGTCCAGCTCCTGGTCCTGCACAGAACCACCCCAAGAATCACATCATGTGTCTGAGAGCATTGTCCAAACACTTCCAGAAATCTGGCAGGCTTGGTACTCTGACCACTCCTCTGGGAGCCTGTTCCAGCACCCAACCACCCTCTGGGTGAATAACCTTTCTCTAATATCCAGCCAAAATCTCCCCTGAAACAGCTTCATGCCATTCTTTTGGGTCCTATCACTGGTCACAAGAGAGGAGAGATTGGTGCTTGCCCCCACACTTTTCCTCACAAGGCAAACCAATGAGGTTTGTCCTCAGTCTTCTCTTCTCCAGGTTAAACAAGCCAAGTGACCTCAGCCATACCTCATATGGCTTCCCTTCTAGACCATTCACCATCTTCATGGCCCTCCTTTGGATGCTCTCTAATAGCTGAGTATATTTCTTATATTGTGGTGTCCAAAACTGCACACAATATTCAAGGTGAGGCTGCACCAGTGCAGAGCAGAGTGGGACAATCCCCTCCCTCAACCAGCTGGTGATGCTTTGCCTGATGCCCCCAGGACATGGTTGGCCCTCCTGGCTGCCAGGGCACTGCTGACTCCTATTCAACTTGCTGCTGACCAGAACTCCCAGCTGCCTTTCCATGGGGCTGATTTCCAACCTCTTGTTCCCAAGTCTGTACATAAATCCAGGGTTGTTTCATCCCAGGTGAAGAATCTGGCACCTGCCCTTGGTAAACTTCATACAGTTGATGATTGCCTTTAATTTCTTGAGGCCTCTCTGCCCTTGAGGGAGTCAACAGCTTCTCCCAATTTAGTGTTGCAGGCAAACTTACTTAGTATTACTTCGAGTCTTGAGTCCAAGTCTTTTATGAAGACACAAAAGAGCACTGTCCCTAAAATGGAGCCTTGCAGAACCACAGTAGTAACCGCTCACCAGCCTGATGCTGCTGCGTTTACTGTAACCCTTTGTACCTGACCTAAGAGCCAGTTGCTCACCCACTACATGATGTATTTATCCAGCTGTGGGCTGAAAATTTTCTCCTGAAGGAGAGACAGTATCAAAAGCTTCTGCCTTAACTTCCTAAGCAACTTTCTGAGAGGATAAATGGTGAAATTATGGACATGAAAAAAGCTTGTTAAGGAGAACTTTCCCCTCATGAAGCCATGCTGGGTGTGACTGATGACTGTGTTGTCCTTCAGGTGTTTTCAATAACTCCCAGAATAATCTTATTCAGAATTTTAGCGTGCACTGAAGTAAGACTCTCAGACATATAGCTTCCAGGGTCATCCTTCTTGCCCTTCTTGAAAACTGGGACAAAACTGGGATTTGCCATCTTCCAGTCAGCAGGGACATCTCAAGATTCCCTAGACCATTCAAAAATTATTGAGAGAGGCCTCACAATGACATCAGCCAGGTCTTTGAGTATTTTCAGATGAAACTCACCAGGTTCCATAGGCTTACAGGGATCCAGTTGGAGCAGCAGATCTCGCACAAATAATGAGATGAAAGAATAATGAAATGAATAAAATTACTCACAGAATGTGAAAGCCAGATTTTACTTGCTCTGTTAACTTTTCTGGTACAGCTCTGCAATGCTTTCTCTAAGGCAGCCTGGGAGTGCTTTCTTCCCTCTTCTACAAAGCCACAGGTCAAAGATATGTCAGCCTTCAACCCAGAAGACAAAAGTACTGTGACTTATGTGTGCTTGGAAGACTTTTTGTAGGTGAGAAAGGAGGAATGTAATTCTCTCCCCATACATTTGTCTGGGCATGCCACTCTTGCTGTTTATCAGAGTAGCTTTTCTGGGGGCTGACTCCTGCATACCTTTCCCCTTTCTGTGGACTTCCCGGGCCTTTATGATGGCAGCTTTTTAAGTCCTGATGCTATTTCTGTATAATAAGAAACAACTTCTCCCATTTTCAATCTGGATCTCTGTTTTCTACATCTCTGTGTTTCTAACTTGTGACAGGTTTTAGGAACCTGATAACTCTAGAACTTGATTTGTTTTGATTGTTCCCCAAGGCCACTTTAGTGTAATTTCCAGACTTTGTAGTCAAAGGGAGAAAAGAATCATAACACCACATAAAAATATCATGTTTATTAAATAATGAGGATCATATAGCCAGCTTCTTCATTGCAGCATGATAAATCATGTTTTCCTAATAAGGAATAAGAAACATTGTTTTAGTTACAATCCTTCTTTTATTGTTGGGATTAGTACAATTATTAAATTTATATGGAGCTCCCCATTGAATATTTACTCTGCTTGCATTTTTTATTAGATTCAAAATTCTAATTCAAGTGTAGTTGTAAACCTGAATCCTTCATGCTAAACAGCACAGAAAAAAAAAGCCTTTTTACAGAAACTGTTAAGCCCTAGAAGGAGAGGTCACATCTGTTTCTGTGCAATGCTCTGAAAATATATACTTATACTACTTTTATAATGATAAATCCTGTTACATTTTATATGGGAGAGAGTTCTTAGATACTGTTTGAAACCAGTCATCCATAAATATGTATCTCACTTGCCACTTCATTTCAGAAATAGAATACTGAGATTACTCTTCTTCACCTTACAGCCTTAACACTAATAATTGTGAGGAGAGATATTGGTCAGTGGGTATTCTATATATGTACCCATCATTTTTTCTGCCCTTAAATACAACTTCTCTTTTTGCTGTCTGTGTGTCTGCCTAGTTGAAATTCAGCTATAGCAGTATGTATGCCACCAAATCTAGACTGTTAACCCACAGGGGACTTCATTAGTAGATAACTTTTTTTTCAGTTCAAAGATTTCACTTGAGAGTTTTAAAACTCTCTAGTTTGCTAATTAGCTTACCTCCAAGGACTGTGTTTAACAGTGTACAAACCTTTTTTATTGATGTGGGCATTTGCACACATCTCCATTCAACTTAGGATAGCATCACCATCCCCTGTTGCATTCAAGGACAAATGCTTTTAAACTTTTGGTGTCACAGAAAGGCTTTCTCTGGTCTGTCATCTCTGCTTTTGCAGAATGCCTCTTTTCTACTAAGGTATACAAGGACAAGTAATCCAGTTTTAAATACATTACTGTTATATATTGAATGTTTTAAGAATGAGAGTTACTGTAGCAGTGCAAGGGATTTCCCACATGATTTCATTTTTTTTCAAAGTCCATTGTAAGTTAATTCTTATAATTGGAATAATCAAATCAATCCCTAACAGAATACTAATCACAACTCTTGACACAAGACTTTATTCACAAGATGTTGTTCTGTGGATTGCGCTGTTTCCAGGCTGAATAATGTTGCTGATCAGGTCTGCATAATCAATTCCATCCTGCAGCAGCCCTAATTGTATGGAAATGGAAAGATTTCTTTTGTTCCATCAGGACTCATTATGTGGCGGTTTCAGAGTGCCCCACCATTACAGTCTTTCAGCTTTTCAGTGCCTGCTGAACAGGCTCTGGGTGGGTTGATGTTTCTAGCCCTGTCACCTCATTCTGGTTTTCTATTTAGTGATGGGACAGAATTCATCATCCAAACAGTGCTGGGGGACAATTTTTGCGTTTTTGGTGGGATGCTGAGTTCCTCAGAAATCATGGTCTTCCTGTAGGTTGGTATTATGCAATCAGTAATGTTGTTTCAAATTTTGACTCCTTTTCTTCATGTTTCAAAGAAAAGACAGAGTCTTGGAGGACTAGGGTCTCAGAGAAAGTATGAGCTGCTGGTAAACAGAATTATATACAATATTTATACAATAAAATGGTCTTTAAATACTAATTAGAATGAAGCTTATTCTGTTGCAATTTTACAAGTTCATTTGTTCTAGCTGCTGTTCCCATGAATGTAGAACTGATCCTTACTGCACATCTACGCATCTTGGCTGCCCACTTCCAACTGATCTGACTGACTGACTTTATCATTCTTTTATCAAGGGCTGTTTCGTAACTTACTCATAGTCTTCTTCAGGAAAAACACCTGCATGCCCAAATTTTCAGTCCCTGTATTGCTACTGCATCCCAATATTCGTCCTTGTACTGCCTGGGTAGCATGCATTTAGATGGAACTATTAGATGTAACCCAATTCAAGTGCTATCTAACAGTAGCATTTCTTCATGCATTGATTTCCTCTGTATAGATGGCAGAGGGAGTAGGTCCTTTTTGCTTTTCAGATTGGGTAAGCACTGATGTGACATTAGTATAAGTGACTATTATATCTTCATTGCCCATTTTTTTATCTCAGAGATTTGTTTATCTCAGAGATTTGTTTATCTCAGAGATTGCATCTGCAAGAGCTGACATCTTTAAATGTTCTGAATTTTGGATTCAGAGCAGTGACTGAAACATTTTTATGGGTTTCCAGTGTTGTAATTTTACTACAAGTCTCCCATTCCTTGTTCATTGTTCATGTGTTTAGTTCTTATATGTGTGTGTGTATCTTTAAACTCACTGTGCTTCATAAGTGCTGTGTTGCTGACACTGGGAAATCAAAAGTCAAAAGTATGTTGAATGGTTTGAAAGTTTTAGGAATTAGCTGAAAACCTCAGTTTTCAATGGCAGGACAAACTCTAGGTAATCCTCTTTTGTTACCAGATTTACTTGTTTGCAAGAGGAAAGACTGAGACTTGCATACAATAATTAAATCAAACAAGCAGAAGGACAAAATTATTCCAGAAGCAGTCCCTCTTATACCTGTGTCATTCATTCCTGAACATCCAAAAGAGTAATTCACCTAATGGAATTTCTTTAGCATGTGAAAGTACTTTCTTTTGTATTTTTTTTCCCTAATGTAGCACTGCATAAAATTGCATTAAGAATTTATTAATACTGGGCATTCAGTAGACAATCTGTCATTGTGGTTTTGTCTGTTTAGAGAAGCTTGACTTTATTGAGGTCAGTTTTGCTTCTGTATGCTCCTGTATTCTTGCTTTAAATTATGGCTTTTGTTGTGGACTATGTACTGAATCATTCAGGTTTGGTAATGATAGACTCTAGAAGATAACACCCTTGTGGCTTGAGAATCAGTACGTTTGCAGTTGGATCTGTGCATGAAAAGTAAGGGGGGATTGTGTTTTTTTTTTTTTCCTTTTTCTTTTTCTAGGATATAAATGATATAAGCAAATTCATTTGTCATTGTTCTACAGCTGCCTAAGGTCCAAGGCCAAATTTACTGTGCTTTACCTTTCATGCATTTTAGAGTGCTATAATTTCTCCTGCTCTTGAAGATAAAAACTTAAAAAGCTGAAAAAGAGGTACATGGTAAAATGAATACTTATTCAGTGAAGCATTCTCCTTAAACTTCAATCTGATACAACTTTCTAAATGTGAGAAGCAAACCAACATAAATCAGTAGGATTCATTTCAAGTTTGTCAGTGACAAAAGATCATGCTGACCCTTAGCTATGTCACAGTCTCTTATTTCCTTATTTGCTAAGAAAAACAGTGAACACACAGGAAAATTAGCCCAGAAAAACCTAGAGAAATTAGCTCTGAAAAATGCACTGGAAACCATGTTATGCACAGTTACTTTTTTTCTGCAATATTAAAAAAAAATTCCTTGAAGATATTCTTTATTTGTACTACTTAATGAGTAGATTTTAAAACTGGTTTTTATTTATAATTGTAGAACAAACTTTGCAATTCATATACCACTGAACTTGTAGATAAATCTTTGCTATTCAAGAGTTTGTAGAAAGGAAATACAGGTGATAGTGTGGGTTACCTAAAGAATTGACACAAATATTTGAGGGAAATTCTTAATGAAATTTGAGTAGTATTAATTGCACTAAACTTGGATAAATCACCGCTCCTTACTGAAGAATTATTTTCTTTGGATTTGTTCTTATTTGTGAATTTACTTTCGTTAAGTGGTTCAGCTATCTCCTAATTAACCTTTACTGAAACGGAACTGAAAGACAGCATTTTAGAGGATTTCTGATTAGGCAGTTAAAACAATATTAACCAATTGAATCCATTTCTGGTCTCTGAACTGTGCAAACTCTTAATTTTTTTTATTTTTTTTTTTTTTTTAATTTTGTGAGTATATTATTTACTAAAAGGCTAGTAATTTTTTGGATAAACAATATCCAGAACAGGAATAACTTGAGAGACATTTTTCATCTGCAGCTCAAACTTCTTCCGCATGCCTACACTTGCTAAAACGTGCCAGCTTGTAGGATTACGAAACTTCTGTCATGAATTTATGTGTATTTGGAGAAAAAAAAATTAATGTGAATCGGGAAAGTAGGACCTGTCCTACTTGATGTAAGTGAAAGAAAAACCACTACAATAAATCATAGAATCATAGAATCAGATGGGTTGGAAAGGACCTCTGAGACCATCAAGTCCAACCCTTGATCCACTATCACCATAATTACTAGACTATGGCACTAAGTGCCACATCCAGTTTCTTCTTAAACACCTCCAGGGATGGAGAATCCACCACCTTCCTGGGCGGCCCATTCCAATGCCTGAATGTTGAAGAGTTTCTCCTATTCCTGATAGGACCAATCTCTGTTCATATACAAATGTACAGTTTCTATCCCAGACCTGCAGTGCTGATGTATGTGTAGTGTAGTCTGTTCTATAAAAGCTTTCTGGTACAATCTGCAAGGATGATGCATTGCTGTGGATATGAAAAGACCTTCCCCTGTCTTCACCTGTTTTACCTACCCACTTGCCAAGTCTTTTCACTAAAGACAATAGGGCTACAATGAGATGTTGCTTCAATGGGATGTTACCACAGAGATGTTGAAAACTAACTTTGTGTTCAATATCCTGGCAGATGTGAAGCTTCCTTCTAGATTCCCTGGGCCATCCAAGTTAAAACTAGTGTGTAACCCTGTCAATCACTGATAAGCCTGAGGGCATTTCTAGGGAACATCTACTGCAAAATCTAAAACCAACTCCCAACATGTTATAGGAAACCCAAGTTCCTACATTCTGGGTGCTGCTTTGCCGTGAGGGACATACCTTTGTCTTGGAGCTGACATTTTCCTCTCACCTGGTCTTCTTGTTTTCCCAGCAACAGTGAAAGATGAAAGCAAAAGTGAAATTATGTTTCTAGGTATATTCTAGGTACTGTAGTTTATGCCTTGATCTTCACTGAATTATTCAATTGTAGTTCAGTATATTCTGTATAATCCTCCAGGTCACTTTGTAAATTAGGTGTTGCATGATTAGCATCTTGAGAAAGTGTTTCTTTTTGTGTTTCTACTACTCAGACAACCCTGTTTCCTACAATCAATGACAGTGGTCAGCTGGCAGCTTCCTTTTGTATTCTGTCAAATACATTCAAACGTCTTTGTTCAGTCGTAAGGAGGCATGTGGTGCCAATGCTTGACTGCTGGTACAGATGAGAGGTATTCTACAGCAGAAAAGGTGCTTTCAGTATTGTGCAGGCTGCTCATCTAAACCCATTATTGCATGCCACATGTACCCTAGAGCAGCAATCTCACTGACTTGTGGACAGACTCCATGCTATCTGAACAGATGGGCATGAGTGTAAACTGACAAGGGAGCCCATATGTTCCTAAATTGTGAATGTTGAGGAGGGGATTCTTAGCCAAGAATGGGCAGATGACTTTCCAAGTCTTACGTGATTGTCATTAAGAAGAGTTGGCACTGCCAAGTGAAGTTTGCAGCAGCAGTGCATATGCAGCATTGTGGAATGAGCTTCTGGACAGCCTTTTCTGGCTGAACATTGGATATCCTCAGACTTAGACCCTGCCTAGAGACCACTGTGGGTATTTCACAACACTTTGAAGTCCAGCCTTTGCTTGTGAACAGCCAGGAAAGTACAAACATCTGATTTTCACACATCATTTTTTTCTCCAGAGGAGTGAGGATATGACTCTTAGGATATGAAGCTGAGCCAAGAAATATCTTATGGTTTCTTTTCTATCGCATGATCCTCAAGTGGTTGTGACAAAACATGGATTAAAATAACCAGTCTAAGTACCTGGTATAATTCATTAAGTGAAAAGAGATGTTCCACTACTTGAAGACAGATAATGTTCATAATGCTAGAGTCACAGAGTGGTTTGAGTTGGATGGAACCTGAAAGATCACATAGTTCCAACCCTTCTATGAGCAGGGGCACCTTTCACTAGATCATATTCAGAGCTGCATCCAACCTGGCCTTGAAGAGTTCCAGGGATAATAAATCTGATTATGTGTGACAAATTTTAGCATGTTTGACTGTATAATCAGTTATCAAAGGAAAAAGAAGTAGAGAAAAATCTTTACAAATTATATCTAATTTTTTTTGTTTTATTTTATTAAATAGTTTCCCTGGGAGATAGTAACTATAATCTGTAAAACATTGTAGTAAAGAGCAATTAACAAGGAATTAGATTTTTGAGGAAAATCTTGTCAGCTCCTAAAGGAGAAATAATATGGCTTAATTAAATAATAGCAATTATTCTTCTTTTAAAGTCACAGGAACCAAAATAATTTATGCTCATCTAAAAAGAATGTTTATTTAACTCCTAGTAATGTTTCCTGCTGCCATAGTAACTTATGACAATAAGCTAAAACTATGTGAAAGTGAATTTCTATTTTGGTAACTCCAGTATTTTCGATCAAATTAACAATAGTGGTGCTTTCACCAATCAATGTTTTTATTGTTCAAATGGGAAAAAAAAAAGAAAAGGCAGATGTAAACTGAGACCAATATAGCAAGATTTGTTACAGAACGTTGAACTTCTTTGTGAGAAAAAATTTAAAAATGCTCTACATGACAGCAAATCTCCTGCAAGTTTCCTGTCAACAGAAAATTGGGTAAGGCTTTCTCAAAGTACACTTGGAAAAACTCCCACTTCATTTGTGAGTAATAAAATCTCCACCTTGGAAAGAGAGAGTGACAATTTGAGTTACAGTTGAGTGACTTAAAAGGTAGTCATTAGTGGCAGAAATCTCTAATACATTTTCATACAAACATCATGTATGAACAACGGAACAATGTGCCACATTTCTTTAAAAAAATCACATTTTTGTTTCGTGATTGGCCAAGTACCATCTGGTATCCTGGCAATGCCAGCAGGGTCCCACGTAAATTAGCACATTCCCAAGTTCCTTGACTGGAGCTACAGTAAAGTGAATGGAAATCTCTCAGGCTGAATGCCTGCATTTGAAGAAGTATTTCTTTGCCTGATTTGTAGTTCGTCATTAATAACATGTACCGGGCGCTGAAACTGAAGTTCTGAAGGCTTTCCCAAGACGCCCATGCTTGCTCAGATCCATCACTGATGTGTGAGTAATTACTAGTTAGCAGCATGAGCATTTCCAGGCTGCTGACATTGTGAGGTTGACAACTGACAAGTTTCACTCCCATGCCATAATAACCAACAATGAAATGCAAAGCAGAAAGCAAAGATTGCAACTTGAAAAAAAGGACAAAAGAAACTTTAGCAAATCTTTACTCTGTGCTGCTGGAACACCATTATCTTACTTTAAGGAAGATGATTATGGGCAAGAGGGAGATTGCTGCTAAAATAAGCACAGGCATACCTACTAAGTACAGCTTTGTTGATGATTCATTTGACAAATACTTTTGCATTGCAAGGGGGTTGTAGGATTTCACTTAATCTCTCTGTACAATCTTAGTAGAAATACAGCACTTTTATGAAGAGTTTGTTTTAATAACTAGATAAAAAATAGTGTAGGGGTTAATACATCTCAGACAGTTTAAACCTGGCTTTCTTCATTAAATTTCCAGTAGGGCTTTGGGAATGAAAAAGGGGAAGAAACAAATGTTTTCCGAAGGTTATTAACATAGTTTTTGCCATATACAAAACTTAACCTGCTCTCATTTTACTAAGCCAGGTGGTTCCAGGTTCTCTGTCCCAGAAAAGCACCTTACCAGCATAGTAAACACATTTCAGCTTACTTTGTTTTAATATTAAAACGGTAAACCTGTACTCCTTGTCTCTTTGGAACATTCATCTCATCCATCTTTAGTGCTCCACGGTGAAAGTCCGTGTTCTCTTCTGACTCCCCAGTCTACCTTGTACCCATTTCTTTGGGAGACCATTTATGCACTTTCTGGATCACTCAGAGCTGCTGTACTGTTATGCTTCTTTCTCTGAGAAGACTACCACTCCCATGATTGTTCACTCAGAGAGGAAGAAATAGCTACCTAATTTTCAGTCCTTCTGGTTTTTTTTTGTATTTGATTATTAAAAAAACTGCAATTTTTTTATCTTGAAATGGATACTTTCCTTTAAAGAAACAGCAAAAATTACTTATAACAATTAATTTGCACTACAAAGGAGTTTTTCTATCTTGCAAGCAATAGATTCATTCAGATGATTTGAAATAATTTAAAATTTGTTGATTAATTTCAAACATCATTAAAAAAAAAAGAAATTGCAACATTTAAAGTTCCTTACTGAATTTGAATGTCTTGTAGAATAAATATTGGGCAATACTTTTAGACTGTTATTTTGCTGGAAAGGCATATGAAAATAAATGTCTTTTGCTTAATGCTGTGGGTATTTACTAGTATGACTTAGTTGTTGCAGGGCTCAGTAACTCGCTTATGATGAAGAGATTTGCATTTATAGTTCCAGATTAAATAATCTGTTTTTTAAACTGGCTATTCTTTCAGTTTTGCATGTTGTTGATTTTTTTTTTTTCCTCACAAGAAAGAACGTATGTTATCTGGGTATTTTACCTGTTTTGTTTCTGCATTTTGCTATATGAACACCAGTGCTCTTGTTTAGGCACACTAAGTTTTGTGATTATCTGTGACAGCACTTTTGGGAAGAAAGGGCTCCCTTTAGCTCCTCAGCTTCAGCCCAGGATTGTCAAACAGTAGACTGTTCTACTTCATGGCATGGTTTTCCAATCTTTTTCTTCAACGATGAGGATGGCTACCAAAGTTCCTTCTGCCCCTTGCTTCTCATTCCTACCTGTGTGCTGTTCCTTACTTTTGCTGGTGCTGTTGTGTTAAGCGGCACCAGCTGCACCACATTACTGGCCAGTGTTGCCTCCCTTCATCAAAGCCAAGAATTATTTGAAGTGCTATGGGTGGGGAAGGGGATGCATTCTGGCAAGCACACAATTAACCTTATTGTGCAAGGAGAAAGTAGGAAGATGTGCTAGCTCTCCTCTCTCCTTGTGCTCAGAGAAGATAGATGCTGGTCTTAGGTTAATTTCTAAGGCTTGTTTCAGAGGGTAGAATGCATCAGGGGCTGCACAAATGCTTCTGCAGTGTGGCTAGACCACAAGGTGCACAGAAAATGGAAGCACAAAGGTTTATATAATCTACTAGAGTGAACATCTCCCCAAAGACCTGCTGGTTTAAAACTCAGCTTCCCTCGATCCCACATGATCTGACTGAAACGCTACAAACATAACTAATTTTTAGGTGCATAAAATGCAAATTGGCTAAAGGAAGTGGAGCAGGAAGGAGCAGAATTTATATACTGTTCTTTCCCTACCCACTCCCTTTGCAGCTGACTATTTCTCTGCTTATCTTCAACTGTCTCAGCAACTCTGGGTTGCAACACCACTACTGTTCATAGGGCAACCTGCCTGGGTGCTCCCAGCTCACCCTTTGCTCCCATTTTGCACAAGCTGGAGTTTTTTCCCTGTGCCACCTCCCATGTCTCTGAAACCTCTCTCAGTTGTTGCTCCAGGAGAGGAACATCAACCCCTTTATCTTAAACGGGCCTGTGTAATCTCAGAGAAATGCTCTGGGTAGGGACTGTTACAGGTCAGCCCTGAGAAATGACTGCTGCCTGATAATGGTACTTGTAGTTTTCCACAGCCTTTCTTCTGCCTTGTAGGCTTTAGTGCAGATTGTTAATTTGCCTCTTATAGCTTGATTTTTCTCTTTCTTCTCTAACTCACTCATTTTGGTTATCCTTCAGTTTTCTTATACAGTCCATAAACATGAATAGTTAGTTCATTTCATGAATCATGTAATACTTATAGGCTTTATTTGTTTGGATATTTTACCCAATTTCAGAACAATTCCTTATGCTCTCGTATGTAATATATAAAAGCAATTGAAGCAAATTGAAGCTCATTTGCAGCTTTAGAATGATTGCAAGGTACTGAAGGTGGCTCAGGTCACTAATTCAAAGATCTAGGTAAACTGTTGTATTTCATAGTTAGTGTTTTCAGAACATCTTAAAGCTCCTATGGTAAGGTTTCCCTTAATTCAAAGCATGGCAGAGTTTTTTATAACATCTTGCTGCCTATTTATGCTAAGATCTTGAAAATTCAAAGATTTAGGGATAAGTGTTTCTACAATAACTTATTTCTCTAAATATAATCTCATAAATTTTAGAATTGAAACATGGTCTAGAATTCCCTTTTGAGATAATCTGATGTTGGAGCACAAAAGGTGTTATTATCAAATGAAGTTAGGGCTTCCAAAATTTACAGTTATTTTGAAGGGTGAAATTAATACTACTACACGAGTCTTTAGGTCTTGAATATGAAGGAATATGCTAACTTATTGTATCTTTAAAAGATGTTTTCAGCTTACATCAAAGTTACTATTTATCTTTAAAGTGTAGTATTATTTCATTATAACATCCCAAACAAGAAGTTTTAATAGGTACAGCTGAGTCGTGAGACTATTTGGATCATGATAATTACGATAGTCATAGTAATATAGCTTTTAAAGTAATCTTTATTTTTCCAGGAATTGTTAGGTCCAAATATAGATTACAAAAGGAGAAATTGCAATCTGCAAGAGTGCTGCTTAAAAGGAACATAGAGGTTATAGACTATGAAGGAAATCAAAATGGAACTGAGGGATGGGCATAATGAAAAACAACTAGTACCAGAGTCTGAACATCTGCTTGAATTGATTTAGCTAAAATTCAGCCTTATAAAACAAGGTGTGAAGTCCAGATGGGTGGCCTAGATTCCTGCTGTAGTCTGTGGAGAGAAAGTTACATCCAAGTCATCATTATCTGATCCTTAGAGAGGTGACTAAGAGAAAATGAATTGCTTGGAGTTGCTTTCTGTCCTCTGTTGACTATTGAGGGACCTTGGATACTTGTCAAGGCTAGATGTCCAGCTTGTAGACAGCTTAAATGAGATGAATATTTAAAGAGCAAGCTAAAAATTTGAGAACACAGAAGAAATCCACAGAAACAGTACGAGGGCTGAGGTTAATGTCAGAATGAAAAACAGAGAGCGTAATGTGGTTTGTTTTATCTAAAAGATGTTTTACATGAAATGTGATAAATATGGATAAATGTTTTCATGGGAAGAAGTTACTGGGTAACCACAGAACTCTTTAATCTAGCAGGGAGCTGCATAACAGGAATCAACAGCTGGAAGACAAAACTAGACACATTCCAGCTGAAAATGAAGTGCCACTCATTTAGAGTAAAGATGGTTAAACTACAAAATATGATCTTGGGAGGTGTTGGATTGTCTATTCTGTAGGTTTAAAATCAATATTGAGCACTAAAATGTTTAAACCATAACTGACATTTTACTTGCAGTATAAACAGCTAAGTGTAAAATATCTAGCTTATAATACTAGGTCAGATAGTAGGTCAGCTTGTAATAGTAGGTCAGATTAGGCTTTATGCACTTCCAATTTAATGAGTAATCACACCTCCTTCTTTGTCATATTTCTGTTTGATATAACACTTTACTGTGCTGCTTTTTTACCACTGTGATTTATTCTTCATTTAGCTGTTCAAATAAGTTCTGGTGAAGGATCTCATTAGTTTTCACACTCTTTCTCTTTATTTCTTCATAAGATATAGGAACCTATAAAAATGTGTTTTCTGTATGCTGCCATTACTTGCTTTATAAAAAGCTTCAATTCTTAATTTTAGGAGTAGTACAAGTAAATTTTTAAAAGCCCAAATGACTTTGTCTTGGGCTGTGGAGCTAGAAAACTCTGATACTCTAAGAATGTTGTTTAAGCAATCTCAAGCTGCGCACAAATGTAGCATATGGCTTTGTCTTTCCTGTTTTAACCTGGATGTTGACTCATATTCTATGAAGGTCAAAAGGACTCTGCTGTATTTTGGGCTTAGGGTTGTGTGCTGCTCAAATAAATAAACATTACTGTGCTTGTTCAGAGCCCTCTGAGTGCCTGAACTATTAAGCATTAAAAACATATGAAAATATGTCATCAACCCTAACACTACATTTACGCTAAGGATATCTTTAAAAGATAGCACAGAGGCCTTTTATTACTGTCTCCTGCCTTCACAACCTCACCAACCTCTTTTAGTATGTTGGTTATTCTTGCTATCCTGACCATCCTGTCATTATAACCTCAGTATGGAACTCCTCCCAGTTAGGTCTAATATGTTAGTCCAGAGGGGTTCTATCATATTGCAGGTACAAACCTTTCATTAACTCGTACTTCATATAAAGATTTTATAATGTAAATGACAAAGGTTTCTAATATGTAGTTACACTTCCTTATCTGGTAGTTTTCCCCCATGCTTCACAATCCAATGGAATAAATTTCTACTGATGGTTTTTCCTCTGTGTGACTACTGTATTAAGCTAGGTATTCCAGCACTGCCATCTTGTTTCTTTATCTGTGTAGAAGCATGTTGTAAGCTTGTTGAAGCTTTCCCCCCCTACACCCACCCATGATCTAACTATTTACCAAAATTTCGTGTTTCATACACATAATTCGGAGCATGGGGGACCACTCCCTTTTCCTCCCCCCCATCAGAACTGAATGGGGGAATGACTCTACCCAGCATCTTGGAACCTACTGGGAAGGTGGGTTCCTGAAGTGAAGCATCCCAGGAACCTGGGAGACAAGAGTTAAAATCAGGTGTGCACCGGAACACTCTCTTGGTACCTGGGTTTTTGCTCACTGGAGCACTGACTCCAAAGCTGGTCTTCGGAGTTATTTTCTGCTATTGTTGTTTTGTGAGGTGTTTGTTTGTTTGTTTGTTTACTGGTTTTGTTTCTTTCCATTTTTAGTAAAACTGTTATTTTTCCTTTTTCTTTTGGACTCCTCCTAATTTCTACCTTGTCAATACTGGGGGGAGGGAAATAAAGAAAAGAGGGGTTTATCTCATTAGAGGTGTCACCTTCTGAATATGTTGTCATTAAACAAAGACATTTTTGCTCATGGAAGACACTGAACATCTTCCTTGACTGCAACAGTTCAAGTGATAGACTTTTCAATTCTTACAATGAAGTCTGTAGTCACCACCTTTTCTTAGTTCTGGTGTAAGTCTTAGGCTTTCATTCTGTTGTCCCTAAAGGAGTTTATTCTGCTTCAGAGCCTAGCAACAAGTCATTCTCATCCCTCTTTAGTTATGACCCCTTACTGTCATGGGCTTCCCCCTGCTCTTTTCCTTGTCACTTCCGTATTCCCTTACTGCTCTCCTATGCACCATGTCTCATTTTCTCTTTCTAAGGTGTTAAAATTGAGATCTAAGGAGATACAAACAGTCCCACTTTCAACTCTGTAGTCCCAGATTTTAAAGGTCAATGAACAAAAGTTGTCTGGACTTGCACACAAATATATTTTTGTTTGTTTTTATCACTGACTGCTAGTGTTTTTTGACAAGGTCAGTCCTCTGTCCATGTTAAAACTTGATTTTCAGCCTATGGAAGTGATCAAAACAAGGAGGTGAGCTACAGCACTTACCTGGGAGACCTATCTCCTAGCCCCTATCTGGTTACCATGAGCACTACAGAGTAATAGGGAGCAAGATGTATTCATCTAAAGTAAATTATCAAGTAGCTTCTTCTTCCTCACCAATTTTTTTTATCCTCATCAAATTAAGCCTGTATACTGTTGCTGCCTGAATCATTTAAGAATAGAACAGCAGTCCCTTTAAGGATGTAGCTGACTGAGTGGCAGTTAATCTGCAAGATTGATACCATCTCCAAGAGGGAGCATGACACAGAATCACATTGTGAGAATGTACATATTTTGTAAAATATCTTCTCAAGGCATATTCTTTTGGAATCAGCAATCCTGCTGCAGTGTGTGCAGACTGTAATTGCAATCTCTCTCAATTTTGATATTTTCTTAGGAGTTCCTTTCTACTATATTTTTTTTTCTATATACTTTCTTCCACACAAAAAAGAAAACTTGAGGTTGAAAGGCCAACCACTGAAAAATCCATGAGTGCCAGAAGTAAAATTACAAGTCTAGGTCAACCCATTTGGGTGTTCACATAGTGCAGTAATCTTTACTTAGATGGCTTTTTCTCCCCCACACTCTTTCACATTCACACACGTTCAGTGCACAGATGCAATTTAGTCCTTAAAATGATCTGTTCTGCTGTTACTGATCAATGAGTGACCATAAGCCTTATTTTCTCATTGTCAACAGTTTAAGCAGGATTACCAGCCTGACTCTTCCCACTGTTATAGTATACGGGCTTCACAGTTGATAGGAGAGGGTCAACCAGGAAGAAGTTACAGCCGTAAGAGAAAAGTAGGTACTTGTCCTTTGCAATATTCAAGTACAATTTCAAAGACAGAGCTTGGCATAGATGAGATTTCACCTCCCCACCCTCCTCTTTGTCAGCTTGAAGACAGGCCTGGGAAAGCTCACTCTGCTGAGTGGGAATATCTTGGTCCTGCTAGCCTGCTTCTAAAGTGTTATCCTCCATTGCCTCTGCAGCTTCAGGTAGACATGGAAACAGGCAGAGCTGAACGGGTAGCAGCTTCTTTTTTATACCAGCAGAAGTAGCTATAGCTGCAAGAATGTGAAGTCTGGCACTTGTGCCTAAGCGCCTCCAGCTGGAACCAGCAACCTTCGTCTTAACTGCAGGGATGGACTGCCTACTGGCTTTCTAGCCCAGCAACTGATGGGAATGGAGAGCACTGGAGATCACATAAATGTTCCCCAATTTGCATAGCAGACTTACAACCTACTCAGTCAAACTGATGAATTCTGACAATGCCGACAACACCTTTGAGGGTGGAGTATACACCACTGTCTCATACATCCTTGTTAAGTGTAAAATCTATATTTTTGCTGTATTGCATTCAGTCTCTGCAAGGAGACAATGAAGTATAACAGCCGGTAGTCTATACCTTTTATGTCATTTTTTCCTGTTACAAAAAAGGAATTTTAGTGTAAGGAAATACCTTGTCTGACTAGTCAGCCATCTAGTCCACTTACTTCCTAGTCAGAAGTAAGTGGAAAAATGGGAAATTGCCAGCCTAATGATCATGTAAAAGGTGTTATTGTCCCCAGGGAACCTAGGCTGAAAGTTGTTTTGGTGTCCACAAGCTCAAAGTACTGTAGCCTAGTTTTTGTCCTATGGAAGGCTAGATGGAAAAGGCTGTCAGTGTTGCAAGAACAGCTTAAAAATTTTAAAAAGTAAGTCTTGAATATGCATTTTTTTGGTGTATAAATTGGATTCAGCAATGTGTAGCAGCACCTGAAAGACAGAATGTGAGTAAGTGGTGGAGAGACATCTTAGATTGCTTCATGGGGAATCACAGAATCGCACAATATCCTGAGTTGGAAGGCATCCCTGAGAATCATTGAGTCCAAATCTTAGCCCTGCACAGAACCACCCCAAGAATCACACTATGTGCCTGAGAGGATTGTCCTAATGCTTTTTGAGCTCTGATAGGCTTCATACTCTGATCACCTCCCTGGGGAGCCTTTCTAGTGCCCAACCATCCTGCAGTTGAAGAACCTTTTCCTAATATCCAGTCTAAACCTCCCCTGACACAGCTTTATGCTGTTCACTTGGGTTCACTCCATGTGGGGAAGGGGAAGGAGAGGGAAAGGGGAAAAGAAAGAGGAAGGGGGAGGGAAGGGGAAAAAAGACCCTGCCTCTCTGCTTCCTCTTGTGAGGAAGCTGTAGACCACAATGAGGTCTTAGCTATAAGTCTAGGATGAAAGCGTTACTTGGCTAGCTAAAGAGGAATTACACTGGCCAAGTATAATCCAAGAAGTGTACTAGCTTTTACCTTTTGCCATTCTGTTTCTTATGTTGTAATCCAGTTCTTGACCTTTGGCTTTGATAGAATATGTTTGCAGTATTTTTCACTCTCAAGTGCCCCTGTTAAGAGTCAAGTCCAAATGAAGCAATCAATTCTTTGTACAAGGTTCTTCTGATATAACAAAAAAACTGAGATTAGCTCAGCTGGTCAGAGCATGGTGTTAATAATGCCAAGGTCATAGCTTCGATCCCCACACTTAAGAGTAATTAAGTAATTCACCTAATTATTTAATTCACTTAAGGGTTGGACTAGATGATCCTTGTGCATCCCTTTCAACTCAGAATATTCTGTGACTCGGTAACATGTGCCTAATTTAACTGCTGAATGCAGAGGGCCACAGGGAAACATACATAACCATTTCCTGGGACATATTGAGAAGCTTCAAAAGCTGCATTATAAAGCTGTGTAGAGGATATTGTGGCCAGCTCCTTGATTGTCTCAGTTCTTTCCTTAGAGAGGGAAAGAATCTTAAGGCAGAGACTTAGCTTAGAGTTCCCTGAGTTATCAGGTAGACCTGAGATCATTTGGACATTATTCAATAGAGAGAGGAGGAAAAGAGGGGTTTTTTTCCCCTAAGAAGACTGTGAGAAGGGCCTTCTAAGTAAAAGAAGACCTTAGCTCAAAGTCATTTGGGATAGGGACAAGCACTAGCTACTATAGTATATATATGAATATACCCCAGAGTCCAGGTTCATTTGTTCTTTTAAGTGAATAAATGACTAAGGAAAAGTCTTTTGTTCTCAGGCATGGAACGTAGCATGCTGAATATTCTGTAGCATTTCTTTTGCCACTAAGGAGCATAGGAGATCAGAATAAAAAAGGCCAACCACTGATATGAGGTGAGTCATCTAGACACAGCAGACAAACATATTTGTCCACTGATGACCAAGCAACTTCTTACTCTTAAAAAAAAAACACCAATCAAAGTTTAGAAATTCAAATACATTTTCATATAAATATGCCAAAACTACAGGATAGATTATTTACAGCATAGTAACTCCTGTACAAATATATTTAGGTTCCCTATTTCCTCAGATAAGCTGTAGTTGTAAATCTCTCCATGATTCCTGGGGATGGATTGACTCTTCAACATTCTTGTAAAAAATTAAAAATATATTTGTTCTCCATTACCTCTCTTGCTATTGCTAACTATGCCACATCTTACTGAGATAATGTGTTTTTGGCTGTTTTTCACGGTTTCCTCTACAAGTTTTCAAACTTCACAATTTTTACGTTTCTTTCCAAAAGAGTAGTCTCAGGAGATGAGAACTGGAAAACACAGGGGTTTTTTTTCTTCCTCAACTTACATCCACCTCAGAGCTATACTCTAAGCTATATACTGGGATGACACTGTGGAAGCTAAATGAAACTCTCTTTAATGACTGCTTTCTATGAGGACAAAATGTATGCAAGAAGTGAACAGACCCTTCAGTGACAGTTGAATTTAGGCAGTTCATCTTCAGTCATCAGAACCCACAGGTAGTTTTGGAGAAGTGAAAACAAGCAAATATCTTTCCCACACCACCACAAAAACATCTCTGTTCTTTAACTGTTACGTACTTCTTCCTGCTCTCATGAGTAACACTAAAAGAATTGAGTAGTACTGCTGGAAATTGAGGTTTAATTTATTTTTTATACCATGTGATGTCAACAACAATATTAGTTTCAGGTAGGTGAGCTAAATTTTAGGCATAGAAATCTGGTAAATGGACCCCAGTTATCATTAAAAAAAAAAAAATTGGAGAAAATAATTAAATATTTTTCAGTGGTGGGAGAGATCCTCCTTATTCTGTGGGAGAAATCATCTTTTTTTCTCTCCTCTTCTTGGGGAATATTCTAACACTACCCCTAGAGTAGAAAAGCAGAACTGAATTGTTATGGTTATGGGATTTGTTTTACTTGAGAATTGCCCAGCGTGGTAATTTTCTTGCTGCCTGGCAAATGTGATTTTTATCCTCCAGCTGCAAACAGGCTCAAGTACCTATTGTCATGGATTTGTGGACTTTATGTGAGATGATGATGTTTCAAGTGAGTGCAGATACATGTTACAGTTCGCACAAGTAGGAGCTACAGCATGAGGCTTCAGGAGAGCGTGAAGGAATCTCTGCTACAGTGACAGCATTCCACTTCTCCTTGGCTTCTAATTTATTTAAACTCCCTTGCTTTTCCTTCTCCTCTGAGGTATACATTATGGATATCTCAAAATAACTTCTCTTGGCCTTTCAAATTCAAGAAGATTATTACTGTTTTGATGTCAGTTAAATATCTGCATTGGCTCTGATTAGGGTAAGGTTGAGCTGGTAAATGAATGCTGTGAAGTTAGGTATTAAAAAATGTGTATGTATGAGTAAGCTAAAACATACCAATTTTCCAAGACAAAATAATGAAGATTTAAGGGCAGATTTCTGGATTAATATTATTTAGAAAGTGTATGTCTTTGCATTTCCTACTGAAAGACTTTGTTGCCTTCATGCTTTGCTATGGTATTTTCCTGTTTTTTTTCCAAAGTAAATTTCTGCAAGATGGCTTACCTTTTGAGTGTGGTGTAGATTTTTTTTTTGTTTGCTTGGTGTTGCTAATTTTTTTTTTGCTATTTTTTTTTAGTGTATTTTCACCATCTGATGATTTACTAGCTGTTTGGGAAAATACCAACATTTTCTCGGCTTTACCATAAATTGCTGTTTTTAATAAATGACTATGGAAACAATTTCCTATATTTCTGAAGAATGTTGATGGAAAATGATAGAGATTGTGTTGATAGTTCTAATTTACAGAGGGTATGCACTATAAAGCTTAGTGTTCATGCTAAGCTTTGTCAGATAGTGCTATAATAATCCTTTTAGAGTAAGTTGTTGCATCAACCAAATTCAGATTATTTTGGTCTGTTATTGCTTTAACTTTACATCTCAAGATTACCACACAAAAAGGCAAAGCAGTTGGCCTTTTTTTTTGTCATTCTTCCATGAGAGCTAAGCACTCTGATCCACTTAATTCTCATTTAGATTGAGTAATCCTAATACATTCTCCAATTTCTGTTGATTCCTTTGTGACCTGGTTGATACTTTGAAATTTATTGTCCGCTATTCTGTTTCTTTTGGCAGCTTTTATCCACAGTTTTCCCCAGCTGTCTTGAGCCCTCTGGGAGGCCCTGTCCCCTGAAGCAACAACACTTTTCTGCCAAGGTGTTTTCAGATGAATGGGAAAGCATTTTCGTAGTTGTTTTATATTTCTCTTACTTTATAGTTGACTCCATTGCTCTGTTGCTGAAAGCCAGCTCTGATCCAGGCTCAAAGGGAACAATAATAACTATATAGTGTTGACTTGAAAGGAAAGCACTACAAGACTGATATCTCACCTTAGTCATATCCATGTGCTGGAGCTGAATCATGCTGCCTCTTTTGACCACCGTCACAGGTCTCTGTTGTAAAAAAAGCACACAGAAAATAACCCCATCTTTGTTGAGCAGTTTTAAAAACTTGCTGCATGCTCTAATACTTTCTTCTCAAAGACATCTCTCTCTAACAGCATGAACATGCACAGTGTTAAGGTGAGGTAAACCAATTGTGACACCACTTTCATCATGGGAATCTCCCAGAGTAATTGAACCTTGATAGCCTGGTGACTTTTGATGTTGCTTTACAAGGTTGGGAAAACAAGCCAATCAAGTGTGCCTGTGCAGTTTTGAATAATCCTCTGTCAAATTTGGAATGCAATGTTGCAATTGAATGCAGAAGACTATTATTTCTGCCTCCTGTTAGTTTCCTGTATGCTCTGCCACTGGTTATACAGAAGTATACAAAGATGGGTGTGGATTTGTTGACTTATTTATTGTGAATATAAACCTAGCTTATCTTTGTCTACTTATTGTCTTTGCAGAGTACGGGGGATGTCAAGTAAAGCTAAAATTAATCACCACACATGAGTGTTATTCAGCATGATAGATTGTGGTTTTAATGCATCAACAGCCTAGTGACACATCAAAGAAAGACTTTAGGAGCAATCTAGAGGAGAATAATGAAAGAGTATCTTGGATGATTCAGTAAATTCTTCCTAAGAGGTAAAAGCATAACAGAAAAAAAAAGTGTGTCTGAAAGTGAAAGCTATCCAATAGACTGATTGGGGTTAACTTCACAAAACTGAATGTGACATAATTGTGAGGATTGAATGGAGTTGTGAAGAGCCTGTAGAGAGAGAGTAAATACCTGATGAACAATGCAGTAGATGGCAGAGCTGTGAGAGTGATTCACAGAGATGTGACAATCAGGAGAAACGATCATCAAACATAATTACCAAGTAAGTACAGGATAAAGTACAGGTTACAGAAAAAGGTTGTAGTATTTAAATTTTGGTGGGAGCTTGGACATTGAAGGGTTGCTTCTCCACAGCTGAATATTTTATGGAGAAAGAAGTTGCAACATGTAAAAATGATGTCAATTTCAGTATTATAAGAGGTTTACTCTGATGATGATGTTCTCTGTTTATAGCCAGCATAAGACAGAGAAGGATGGCAGTACCTATGGATGTTATGTTATAGCCTTGTTAATCTTGATATGAAACCAGTTATTAGATCATAGAGTCACAGAAGGGCTTGATTTGAAAGGGACCTCAGAGACTGTCTAGTTTCAACCTCCCTGCCATGGGCAGGGATACCTTTCAATAGACCAAGTTGCTCAGAGCTCCATCCAACCTGTCCTGGAACACTGCCAGGGATGGGGCATCCACAACTTCTATGGGCAAGCAGTTCTAGTGTTTCACCACCCTCAGAGTAAAGAATTTCTTCCTAATATCTAATCTAAACCTACTCTCTGACAATTTAAAGCTATTCCCATTTGTTCTGTCACTTCATGCTCTTGTAAATAGTCTCTCTTCATCTTTCTTGTAGGTTCCCCTCAGGTACTGAAAGGCTGCCATTAGGTTACCCAGAAACCTTCTCTTTTGCAGGCTGAATGATCAGATAGATAAGATTATATTTAGAATTGTATAAAATAGGTCTACAGAATTAAGGTAGATCTTTGAACAGTCTGCAGGAGGATGATATTTACATTTATGATTGTAGATTAAATAAGCCATATCTAAGGTAAAAGGGGAAATGGCAGAGAACCCTCAAAAGACAGAGATGAGATATTCTAATGGAAAGGATAAATGTCTGGGACCTAAAATTGTATGATTAAATGATCTTTGTCTCTGAAAGAATTAAAATAATATGACTTCTCATGAGTTCAAAAATAAGAGCTATCAGTTTTGATGGTGAAATAGACTTACTTTTTACACTTTATTTTGTTTTTGTTCCGTGTAATCCCAAAAAATATTTTCTTTGCATATATTTTTGATGCTTAAAAAAAAGCAATGTATTTACAAATGAAAGCAGTCTGATGTGAAAACCAACTGTTTCATGAAGAAATTATTTTAGTAAATAATGTTGACACTTTCCGCAAAATATCAGCCAAAGAAAACCCTGATGCAAATTTAAAAATATTTTTCCCTGCTCTAATTGGTGGCAAATCAAGGAAAACAGGGTCATAACAGGAGATCATACACTGAGGCTGTGGCATCAAGGAATGTAGTAGCGATACTATGAGCTGAATAGTTCCTTTTCTTTACTAGTAGGTACATGTCTGAAAACATTCACACCAACATCTGGTTGTCAGTGTATACATTGCTCTTTTGATGCTGTGAGGATTAACCATATTAACTGGTTAGAGACAGGCAAGGGTTTTCAATTTTTATTGTCAGAAAGGACTGATTAATTAAGAATGATTTTTATTTGCGAGTGTTTACCATGTTTGACAAAAAAGTTATGTTCTGGTTGGAATTTCTCCTTGAACCAATGACTAACCAACCCTCAAATTATCACCTGCTTCATGGCCCAAGCACTGATCTGAAACATGTTTCCTAAATTCAAATTCTTTCTCAAAATTAAAAAAAAAAAAAAAAAGGGGGGGGGATGTAGTGGTGGACTGGAAGCTCCCTTCCCAAAACAGAATGTCTTCACTGTCAATATGTCTGGATTTCTTTCAGGTCTTAATGTCTAATTTCTTTTTAAGAAAACATCTCAGAAAGGGCTTTATTTCTATGGCAGATTATTTTATTCCATTTTAATTTAAAAGATGTTTCTGTCCACCTTGATGTATAGTGTTAAGACTGCAAGCTTCAGAGTACTGGAAGCTAAGTATCCTCACTATTAACAGGGCAGGATATTTTATTTACATGGTTGTGTACACTAAATATTATCTACTTTACATTTCTACTCTAAAGAACATGCAGTGAGAAAGATGCTGAAAGGAGGAAGTCTTGAAATACAAACTAATTATTGCATCTGAAAATTTATCGTCTTATATCATCAGTCTCTATGTGTTGGAAGAAATCCATGTGCATGAAATAGCCTAAATGTTACAATACTACAAGGATCCAGATTTATTATATTCTGTCAATAACTGCTGTGGTAATTGTATCATCATACTTTTTTGTTTCCACATACTTTACAAAGAACATGTTGTTTCTGCTTTACAGCTGAAAGAACTCAAGGGCAAAGAGGTTAAGGGACACACCTGAAATCTCGGAGTGAATCAGAGGCAGCGACTGAGAGAGAGGCTCGGGTTTCATTGTTTCTTGTTTACCCTTTTATTCACTGGACCATAGTCTTGCCCTTAATCCCTTTGAAAGTAACTGATGAGGTAGCTGTTTTGCTAGTTTGGACAGCTGTCTGCCATGTGTTATTTGAGTGAAACTGTATTGTCCATTCTCAGGAAGTTAATAATGTAACATGTCTTACTGGGTGGGCGTTCAAAGTTTCTATAACCAACAAAAGTGAGAAGAGAGCCAAGATAGCAACTAAATCCTTACACTGAGACAATGAAAATTCCAATTCTTAATAGCACTCCCTCAAATCCTATTTTAATTTAATTTTTATTGAAATATTTCAGTAGAAGAGATTTAAGAAATCCCAGGGGAAATAATTAATGGAAACAAAATAAGTACAGATCCCCACAGAAAGAAACAGCACTTGTGGAATTTTATGCCTAGCTTCTGTGTTCTCCCCCTCTCTTGTGAAAGTGTATCCCATGTAAATTTTTTTTTAACCTGTTAAAAAACCCATGTTGTCTACTTGTTTCAACCTTATTCTCTGATCATACAATGGTTTAAGAATCTTTAAAATGAGTTTATTATTTGTTGGCTAAGACATGAATGGTAAATCTCTGTTTATTCATGCTATAATTCCTTTGATTTACTGGCAGTATCCCTGCTTATGAATTGCAAAGGGTGTATGGACATCAGACTGACCTATAAAACTGATAGATGGTCCATCACAGCTTTTGGCCCTGGCAGAGCACCACTAGTCAGACCACTCCAGGGCAGAGCTCTCACTCAGCACTTTCAAAAAAACTGCAAGTCCAATAAAATGGACCGTAGCAGTCTGGGATTTAGATCCTTTGGGCCAGACACTGAGAACTGGCACTGCTTGGTTTGCCAGTAACTATGTAGCCACATATTGCATTGCCCTAGGGACAACCAGAGTTCAATAGGGATGCAAACAAGGGAGTCGCCTGCAAAGAGCCTGCGGGAAATCGTACAGAAAGTCAGTTGAGTAACTGAAGCCTTAAAGGAAGTGAAAGACAAAACCCTGCTACCAAGGAAAAGTTTATGTGGTAACTCACAGCTCTTGATGGGAAATATATTATCCGTGTAATCTGTTTACATATTTTCTTTCACAAGAAGTGCAGCAGGCCAAACACCTGGAGCTGATTTTGTTGATAATACATGTAGTGACATCAACAAAAGATATGGAAAGACACTGTATTCATACTCAACACCAAAAAATATTGCAAAACTGCTGCCTTTGCAGTGTTCACAGCAAAACAGGAAATAAACTAATTTAAAATTGCATAAGCAGCAAAAAATAAACTTGAAAATAACATATGATGCAGAAAAATACAAAATACCACTTAGACACAGGAGCTGGAGGAGATCTGCTTTTCAGCCTAGTTGTGAGATAGTTTGCAGTCTGGAGAATGACCTGAGGAAGTGATTCTTAGGTCATTTAGATCCTTAGAGGAGGTGGTCAGATAATATGAAAATTCACAGATGTTTGGGAAGTCATACTTCTTTTCAATTTATGTTCAGAGTTTCTCTTTAATAAACACAAGCATACTTGCACAAATTATGCTAAAAATGCATAGTATGAAGTTAGATACCAAATGTTGTGCATTACCATTCTTGTAGTATAAAGATGTAAAGGTCCATTTACTTTTTTATCTTTTTTCTTTCTGAATTTCCTTCAAGCCTGAAAGAATCGGTAGCTCTGAAATTTACACTTAAACCACTTCCAAACAGTATAATTACTAACAAAGTCTTTTTTCCTATTTTAGACCAAGTGGTTTGAATCAACATAAGACCACTGCAATCAGCTTCCTACACAAGCTGCTGATAAGAACTAAGTGGTTAATAAGGAATAGAGACTTTGGAAGGGACTTCTAGGGACACTAAACTCCTCAATTACAGGTATTTTCAGAGTAGAATTTTGGTCCAAAAAGTGTAAAAAGAGAATGTTTGCTCTGCTCATCTCATTCACTCTCTTCTCAAACTGGAAACTTGGCATTGATAGAAAAATGCTCACTGCTGCAGAGAGGTATCAAAGGGACAAATCAAAGTCATATTCAGAATACAAAGTTGTGTGGTAGGATGCTTTTATATCAAGGGATTTGGATGGTGAGATTTCCAGCTGTTCTCAGGAATTAGGCCTTACCCTTCCATCCTAAATTGGCTCTCCCTTTTTCTAGAAGGAATGTCTTTTGCTTATCTTGCCAAAGAAAGACTGCCTGGTAGGCAACCATGGTCTGGATGGTTTCAATTCCTTTCATTCCCCCTCACCTTCTAAAGACTCTATCCCTCCAAATAGAAAGCCTATCCATTCTTGAAAATCAGTAATGAGACCTGAACTTTTTTTGCAGAAGTAGCAGCCACCGTTATTCCTGTTACATCGATGTCCCTCTTGATGCATCACTGGAGTCTTGTTTTCACTATTCCCACTTATCCACTTTCACTATTCCCACTTTAATGAAGATGAAACTACAGAAGTGATAACTGATCTTCTCTAAAAGCAAAGCAAACACCCAGACTAAGCCAGTGAAATGTTTCAAACAGTATTGCTGAAACCTCTAAAGGGAAATTTGCTTCATACCTTGAAATAAACACACCTGTGCTCTCAGATCCTGACAGATAATTTTGTAATTTTTTTTCCCCCACCTGTGAACATTTGAAAAATCAGTAGCTCTCATTTTTCTTTTCCAAATTATGAAAGAACAAATCTAAAAGCTATTCTTTTCAGAGTAGGCTCACCCCTCTAAGTTCCTCAGAAAGGATATATTTACATTTTCTTACTTTTCACTCATTTTCAAACTGAAGTTAAGGATAGTCCATTCCACTGAATACTTGTTATCTCCAGATGTTTTCTTTAAATCTGTCTGATTGGATATAAAAATAGCCCCTTGTTACCTGAAGATTATCAGTGATTCACTGATGTTAGAACGTTTTAAAAAAAATCAACAGAGTAGCATTTAAAAATAACTGCATTAAATCAAATGAAAGAATTACTGGCCAGCTGCACACTTGTCTTGCAAGGCTGAATCAAACAGGAATCATTTGTCACTTAAGTTTGAAGAATTTGGCCATATGATTTTACACAATAATACAAAAAAATCTTCCAAGAGCTAAAACTGCACAGTCCCTCAGAAATGTAATTCACTGCAGTAATCTGGGAATTAACCTGGGGCTTAATCTGGAAATACTCAAATAACAATAATTATCTAAATTTTGTAGTTTGCATCATGGTTTCTTTTGAAGGCAATGTGAATTGCTGCTTGCATAGGAGTGAAAAATGTTGTACACACTGGAGTCTTATCTTAATTCTTGTATAATTTATTTGCAAATATCTACAAACATTCTCTGTTTCTATCCTGAAAAAGAGGGATGTGGAACAGAAGGGACAGTGTGATTTAATCTGACTTGCTGCTATTAAAGGACAAATCCATTGAGCTCCATCTTACGCTTAATTAAGGTGTTTTCCCTTGCTACTCCTACTGAAGGAGATTTCCAAAGCTCTGTTTCTCTAATCATTAGAAACCTTCTATCTCACCTCTGGTTGAAATTTATTCATGGTCACTTTATAACCATTTGCTTTTGCACCAACATTGTCTCTAAGTTTGAACAGTTCCTTTCCCCTCCCTTCTGTTTACCTTTTGATCTATTAATAGAGACCTTTAATATCCTCAGCTTTCTTTTCTCTGGGTGCATGAGCTAGGCTTCTTTCTGTCCTCTTTACTAACATCAGCTCTCCATTTCCTTGATCATCTTAGAAATTCTTCCCTGTATCTTTTCCAAATTGAATTAATTTTTATTGCCCCTGTGAGATGAGGTTTGTACACAGTATTCAGAATAAGTTTTACTGGCGCCTTTTAAAAGAGGCTGATACTTATAAGCATTTCTGTTACTGCATTATCTACCCCTATCTAGTTAAGGCCATCTTTTAAGATATGAATTTTTGGGCTGATACTAGTTTTCAAAAATTTGAGTCCAAATACTCACAAAATATGTGTGTGTCTGTGGTGGTTAAAGGGGTAGGAGGGGTTTAAATAATCTTTTATTTAAAGGAGCAGTGTGTTCCTCTTCAATAATTTTCTTTTGTGGGTGCAAGAATATATTAAACCAGGGATTTTTTCTGGATACATGGAAAATTCTGTAAGTGAAATTCAGATTCTGGTTTCTTGTCATTACAGAGCCCGTTATAACAGGAGAAGCACTCACAATCCAAGCTGCTGAGTTCTGGACTATGAGTTTTAGTTTCCTATATGTCAGGAAAACAAAGAAAGCAAGCAAAAACTCTTGAGTTCTCCAAATTGCAGTGGCATCTGTGTCAGTAAAAAGAAGTAATACATAAATAAATGATTACTTTCAGCATATGGTGACAGCTCCTAGATCTGTTTTGGCATGGAAGTTAAGTAAAGGAAGCTGAAGAAATGTTCATGCTAATGGATAATTCTGGTTCGAATAAGCTGAGCAGGTAATCACTTTCTGAGTTTTTTTCATGACTTACTGAGGTCTGTGGAAGCCATTTGGCTTATATCTAGAAGTGAGAACCATCAGGCGAGGCTTCTGGTTTTTATTATCATGCTATTTCCTTTTCACTCTTATGAAAAATATTTTCTCTGTATAGGAAAGGGTGGCCTGTGACCTACCTCTCTGGCAGGCTACCCCTCTGCTGACCTGCAGGAAGCAGATAATTATGTGTGGGAAGGGTTTAATTCATCTGCCTCTAAACCCAAGCACTCCTTGGTTAGAGCTTAGCCTTTCTCTGCAAAGAGATTTTCCTAGGCAGTTCAACAGAAATATTCAGGCCATGGAAGTTAAAATTAAAACCCAGTTTTTCCCAGCTGAATGAAATCCCTGTAAAGCTCTGGGTCAGGAGAGTATTCATAAGCAGCCCATCTTTTGAAACAGGGTTATTACCTATATGCCAGATATTGCCTTTCTCTTGGAGCTCTCCTGGTTCTGCGTTGATAGCATCCCTTTGAGACATAATTTTAGGCCATAGCTTGTCAGGCACTGATTTATAGTCTGATGCTGGAAAAAGTCCTGGCATCATTGTTGCTGCCAAGAGCCTTGCTGAACCTCATTTAAACAAATGCCTTGATCCCTTTTCATGTTCTGTCTCTCTGGACATCCTCTTGGGTCTAACTTTTCAGAGCAGTCCCTACTTCCTCTAGGCAGCACAAGCAGTAAGCAATCCTTATCTGTACCTGCTTTTCGTGCTGTCCCTCCCTTATGTGTTCTGTTTCGTCAGCAGGCAGAAACACAGGCACATCTTACCTTCTGCTTGCCTCTTACCTCAACAGCCTTCAGACTCCAAAGTGGAGCTGCTACTTTGTCAGCGATTAACTGATCTAGCTCCTTTCTCTGGATTAAGTGATTTAGTACACTACATCTGATGAATGCTGAATAGAAGCCAAGATTTCATTAGTTTTTTTTCCTTTCTATCTTCAGAATGGCTGGGCTCAAATCTGTAAAAACCCTGTAATTAGTTAAAAGTGTCTAAGGTCTACTCTGAATCTTTTTTGGGGTTCCAAAGGCAATTTGGAGATTAAGCAAAAGTTTTCCAACTCTTATGGCAGCTCACATTTAAACAGCTGCTGTCTACTTTCTCCTTAGTAATTGATCATTTAAAATAAGAGTTGGTAGTGCTCAGGGTAGGTGCTTGTCTAGTGGGAGATTTACCAAGGTGATCGGATACAGACAATTTTTATAGGGAACCCTTGGTCTTAGATTGGCCTGTCTGCCTTGCAGTGCTCATTTGTTTGGAGGCATTTTACTCTTTCAGATATCAAAAGGCATTTCTGAGAAAGGAAAAATAAAACAAATGAAAAAAGAAATCAAAATGTGCCCTGATGGGGGAGAAAAGAAAGCAGATTCATGCTGCTGAACTTCAGAAGTTGAAATGTGCTGGAATTAGGTTCATACACTTGGCTCCCTGTGCAGTCCATGCTGAGTACAGGTGCTAACTAGCCTGCTTCCTCTGAATGTGGCGGAACTGAGAATTAGATTCTGCAGTTCAACATCTAAAATTAGGATGGCTTTTTTGCAACTCTGTCGCTCTTACCAGGAAGATAAGTTTTCCAGAGATGTGGAGTCTTCATTCAATGCTTTGCCTGACAGAGGGTAACCTCAAGGATGTGAAGGTTTAAGTTGCAGATGGATCTCAGTAGGAGTAGAGGTGTTGTTTTAATGAAAATTACAATATATTGCTTAGTACACCAGTCAACTTTTAGATAAGGACTAAAAGTGCTACCATAGGTAGAGATACTGGTTTATATATGGGTGAAAGAAACATTAATAACAAGATACATAACTGTAAACTGTGTACACATTTTAGAAATAAAACTTACATAGCTTTTCTTGTTCTATTAATTTTCAACTTAATTTATGTGTTCATTTGTGGGAACATGAGATATTCTCTCCTAGAAGTTTTTCCAGGTCACTCATGATGCTTATGGGTTGAAACATGCTTGCATTTGGAAAATGAACCCTGGAATTAGGTGTGCAGATCCCTTTCACTGCTTGAGATTCACATAGGGCATCCTCCTCCAAGGCTTCAATTGTTTGTGTAGCTGCTTGTGCTTGTACAAAGTTGGTGTAGCAGATCAGATCATAAAAATTGCTTACGCTCATTTCGCTCTGGCGCAGATGACTAATGTGAGGTGTGAGGCAGCAGGGAAAAATCAAAGAAGCAGCAGGGTCAGAGGTTTTTGACATGGGTGGTGAGGCTCAAGCATCCTGAGTTGCTTCTATAAATGGATTTCTATCTTCCAAAAAGTTTTCAAAATTCACTATTCCCTTGTACACTGACAGGTGAAAAATCAGCTGTGCACATCAGGAATCATTCTGAAATATTTACCTTGCTGTTTTTAAGATTACTATAACTCATAATAGTTTGCAAGATGGGTTGAAATTTGTTACTGAGCTGGAATTAGCGAGATGCATTTCTTTCTTACAGGACAGTAGAATGTAAAGTTCTATTAACAAAGCTGAGTCAATGACAGAGCTGTACAATAGAAGAAGGGAAATAATTTATCTTAAGGCTCTAGTGAGACTTGTGTACAACTACTGTCACCCTCAAAATATTCATTTTTCCTTGTATATTATGAGATAGAGGTGTCATGGGTTGTTGCCTAAACACATGAAGACTAAGAAAAACATGGTATTTTACAATTCTGTAGTTACTGAATTTACCGTCTGATGTGTAGCCAGGGTAGGGAGCTCCTCTAGAGAATTCACTGTTACAGCATACTTTTCTAAAAGTTGTTTTTATTGTTGTCCCTTTGTACTGCACCTTTTCAAAGACTAGCTCTACTGCTGTTTGTCTGGATTCTGCAGTTCCCATGGTGTATGAGACACCAGTCTGGCTTAATTTACTTGGAAAAAAAAAAAAAAAAGAAGAAGTGTAAAATGCTTAGATTTATAGGCTGGCAGCTGTCACAAGAGAAACAAAACAAATGTTATTTTTATTAGTAGGCAGCTTGTTCTTCCAGTGCAGTGGTTTATGCTTTCTGGTGTGGCTGCTGGCTGCTGTCAGCCCCCCCAGCAGTGATTCAGGATCTCTTAGTCACCGAGCAGGGGTGGGCTACGGATTTCTGCTGGCTGGTTCATCACAGCTGAAGGATTATATCTGGCTAAGACCAAAACACTTTGAAATATCAGAAATGTAGGATGATGAAGGGAAGCTGAGCAGTGTTTTTTGAAGTAATCAGAGTTCAGAAGTAAGGAGGGGAAATACAGGCAGGTTTTGTGTAATGACTTGATCAAGAGCTTGCACCAGGTGTAAGCCTGGGTAAAGTTTAATCTGCTGTGTTGTCCAAGCTGTATTTTCTTCTAGTTCATAAGCAATCAAACAAAATAGTTTCTTCTAAAAATCCCTGCAACTTTGTAAAATGAATCTGGATGGTGAAGACAAGTGTTAAAGAAAAAAAAATTATATTGGTACTTAGCTATGGCTAGACAGGTATGGAGCTGGATAATGGATCTTTGAGCTTGGTAAATGTCCAGTCAGAATTTACTTTAGGGAAGAAAGGAGGATTGTGAGCTTTTAGAAGCTTTGGAGAAAATTGAAAGAATTGTCTCCCATTTAAATACTGGCTACAGGAATGAAAGAGATATAACAGCTTTTACAACTCCTAAGATGTCATGCTGCATATTATCAACAGAAAATAAATTCTGAGAAAAAAAATATGGAGAAAATGAAGGTCCATGGGTCCCAATCTCTTTCAAAACCCAAGCAATGCTTAAGCAAACCAAAGGTTCTGGCAGTAGGAAAAATATAAAGTATACATAGAAGTTCGATTGCTTATGACTATATACTTACAAGGAACTGGAAAGGCTCTCCTTCCTGAGAGTGATTTATGCATGTGAAACAATGATAAGCACAGGTGTTTCTACAGTTTCAATGGGCTGAGCATAATCCAGTGTGTGTCAGGACTGAAATTCTGTTTGGCTTCATGGACCACTAGTCTGAACACTAGCAACAAGATCAAGAATCAAGAACTGCAATATTTGATGATGGAATCACTTTTGTATTTAATACCAGACTTAAAATTGTACTATTTTATGTAGTATAGATTACCCCTCCCTCCGATTTACAGCAAAGAAAATCATGAATCAGGGTTGAGTTGTGTAAGTATTTTCTAGAAGACTTTATTGACTTTAGGCATAAATGAAAATGTTTGTCTTAAACAGACTTCTGTGACTTCTCTAAACTTTTATTTTCTTAAGCTAACCAACAGCTGGATGTCTACTTACCATATTGATGTAGTTTGCCTTCGTGATCCTATTGACTGTTTTCTGTTATGTGCATTACAATTAAAGATATAGTAAGATGGTCATGAAATTATTAAAACTTTGCTAGATTAATTTCAACTATGTCTAGAAAGAAGGTTTCCCATTCTGAAGTTTATGAGCAAGGTTAAAAAAACCCCAAAATGCCAAAAGAACCTCTGTAAACAGCATCAGCTTGTATCCGTGTTGGATGGGGCTTCGAGCATCCTGGTCTAAAGGAAGGTGTCCCTGCCCATGGCAGGGGGGTTGGAACTAGATTAGCTTTGAACATGAGACATTTTCTTCTCTCCTATCCTATTGTAAATTGAAATATGTGTTACAAGTATGTGTTAGTACCATGATCTTAAGCTCAAGATGAATCCTATGATATCCAAAACCTTGCTTTTAAGAATTTAAAATGGGATATATCATATATTTAACCAATTGCAGCTCCTTCAAACCTAAAACCACTACTTATTGGAAGAGGATATATTAAAGCAGCAGTCAGGAATAAGTGAAATCCCAGCACACAAAGTAAACCTTTGAGGTGTTGGTGTACAACTTTTATTTATATGCTCAGAGAAAGCTAATTAACATGCTCACAATAAAAAAAAAAAAAAAAAATAGGTTGGTTGTTATTTTAAAGGCTATTGAGGTCTTCTAAATGAAGTAATGTTTAAAATCTTCTCCTTCTGACTTTTAGCTACTTAGCCTCCTACCAATAAATCCCAATCTAAGAATATTTTATGATGTCTTACCTGATCAAACCAAAATATCCACCTGTCTGAAACTGGGGCAAAGAGCTTCAGGGATGTAATGAAGTAGAGAAATATGCCTTTAATTATACAGGCCTAGAAGTTTTATACTGTCATAATTTACAAAGCTACCTACAATGAACAATGAACTCCCATATATCTGTCTTCAGTTTGTATATGACATTTCAAAAATACATGCAGTTATCGTGGAAGGTATAAATGACCTCTAGCACCATCACTGTAGTATTTTGACTGTCTCACTGCTAATTTCTCTGCATTGTCTATAAATAATGACTGTATTGTAGTCTAGTAATTGTTATTTCCTTTTTTTCTTTTTGTGATTTATCCTGTATCACTAAAGAACAAAGCCTGTTTAACTATATTTTTGTATCCTAGTCTAAGATGACTTTATGATTATGAGTTTCCATGGTGCCTGTTGGAAGTTCTTTGTTGTTTGCATTCAACAGCATTATTTTAAGTCATAACATCCAACCATATCCAGGTGAATAAATCACTATGTAAACACCACACAAATGGGTTTCTTTTCCTGACTAGATTTTAATTTGACATTTTTCCTTTAGAGGTTGATTCAGTGAAATGGAGCTAGATAGAGCAGATGAGGGGAAAATGTGTTAAAACTCTGGAGTCGCTGGTATAATATTGATTCACAGATCACTCGTAGTAGAAAAGATTCCATTTCCTTTCATATTTCCTACAAGTTGGTCTGAAGATATACTTGACTGATATCTTAACATTCACTTGCTAAACTTGCATTTTATACTTCGAAGTTCTGTAATTTCCTTGGCTTTATTATGAATGATTTATGGAACATTCTGTTAAAATAAACATTGATAGCATCAGGTAGTCCCTTCAGAACAAAAGAAAATAATCATGCTTCTGTCAAAAGTAGATGGAAATAATAAGAAGAAAATATTTGCACCAAATGTAAACCAAATTTTGTTATTAATGCATAAATTTTATTTATGCCTACAATATATTGAAACACAAATACTGTGCATAGTAGGAATGATAATGTGTTAGAAGTTATGGACTTTTTGCTTACATTTCTAGAAGGCAATATATCTTATAGATACAGTTAGTATGCATCATCTAACATTTTTAATAAAACCTTTATGAAGAATCTGGAAGGGTGTTACCATGAAATAACTACAACCTCAGAAAGGATATCATCTGAGAATTACAGAGGTATTTATTACACTCTTCAATTACAAGTGGGCTTTCTGGAGTCTTCAAAGAAAATAAATTAATCACAATAAGTAACAGAATATTAAAAGGGGATAATACTGGATTTAATTTCTGAGCCTACTTTAGAAGATGAAAATAGCCTCAGATATGACTGTAGGCTGTGCTTGGAGCTTATGTAATTTGCAAGTGATGCTGTTATAGGGATGACAGACAGAAAAGGTTCTTCATAGACTGTGGAATTTACAAAAATAAGTACTGAAATCATTATGTGACTATTTCTTGGGAAGAGAGGGAAATAAACTCTGGATAATATACTCCTGAAAAGCTAATGCCCCTGTACCCCAAACCACTTTCCACATTCAGTACTGTAAACTGAGAAGGTTTCTCTTTCCAAAATTGGTGAATATGGGACATTGCCTAGTTTTCAGAGAAAATAAAACATCTCTATTTCTGTGTACATTTTTATATATGGATATGCTTATATACAGATATCCCTGTCACATGCACGCCTGTTATTTTCTTTAAAGTTTTAAACCCACAGGCTAATGTCATTCACAGTTGCTATGGGAGAGCTAAATACATTATTATCCTTGCAAGTTTTGTGACAGTAAGTGACCAGGGAGAAGCTAGACATTTTGTGTTTCAAGAGAGGGCAGGGCTCCTTAAAAGTACCTTAGATTTTTTAAAAAGTTGGTTTTGCAGTTTCGTTTGTTTGGTTGGTTGGTTGGTTGGTTGTTTTTTTTGTTATGTAGCTAGTAGGAGAGCTACCTCAGCAAGGTGTTTTTATCCTCTTTATAATTTCTACCTTTTACTTTATGAATACTATCTTAAAACACTTCAGAAATGCAGATCCATGTTCAGCAGTTATTTGTTAAGATCATACAGATCACACATGTAAGTAAATGTGAGTAACATCAAAACATTCACCTCCCCTTCATCAATGGCAGTTCACTTGTATTCCTTCAGACTGATCTTGGTACACCAAAATTTAAGTTAATTCTTACCAATGCTGATTAAATTAAGCATTTTTGGGGATTCCTGACATGGGCATCAAGGAAGTATACTTATCAAGCTTTGGATGTAATCTAGTACTTGTAAAATAGTAGTTTAGATTCACTATCTTTCCTTTAGTCTCTATAGTATTTTGTTGGAAGTGGTTTTCATGATTATAGAGAGTATAATCATGGTGGTAAAACAACTTGTGCTGTAAAGGATTTTTGGATGTAATGTTGTCCCTGAGCTGCGGCTTGAGCTGTCATCATGCTCAAGAACTGGTGTCAGCTGCCATTGGACAGTTCGTGGACCCGCAGCAGCTCAACCAATCCCTGTTTTCCTTGTTGCTATCTATCCCCGTCATGCATATGTATATGTTCCCTAT